>NW_015388944.1:0-12961 GCF_001527695.2 Protobothrops mucrosquamatus
AGCTAATGGATTTGGCGCAGTGGCAGAGAGATATAAATAATGGTCCTGATATGATAGACCAGAGATTCCATCTTGTCTTTAAAAAAGCAAAATGGCAACTTGATTCTGGTCATTCAGCAAGGCCAAAGGAGAGCATCTCTGAAGCAGCTCTTTTCAATTTAGATCTATTAGTTCTTAACAAGCAACTAATCCTTATTGCCCATTTCTCAAAGAATGGGTTTTCTCAATATTGTTCCATTTAAATTTAAATTTCATATAATTCAGAGGAGAAACCATTTCTTTCCCTTTTTTGTTCCCCAAGTCATCATCATCAACAGCCTAATTGCAGGCAATCCCATTAGGTATTATACTTTGCAGTAATGATACACAAATGGAAACAAACAACATGAAATGATCAATAATAATGTAGTTTCAGAATCAATTATAAAACAATTAGTCTAAAGAAATTAATCTTCCCTCACACAACAATGCCCTAATGAACCTTAGCAAACAGCTTCTAGTGGAAACAAAAAACCCTCTGAAGAATAGGACTAAGGCATTTCTGTTCAGGGGAATTAATTTAACACAATACCTATGCATAAAAGAACTCTTTTGGTTCCTTAAAAGCACTCATTAATTATTCATTCAGATTTCACATTCTATATCCCATTAGCTTTATATCTGCAAAGTTGTTGATGACCACATGTTAGGGCCAAATAATTAGGGCTTTTATTCTCTAGGCACAATGGAAATATCAATTGCTTTAAAGAAAATTTAAACCAGTATAAGTAGGCTTCAGCAGTTTTTCTATATCTCATAGGATGGCATTGTATAATTTTATTCACTGAAATCAATAAGGCTTATTTCATTTATATTCACAGAAGCAGTGAGGCACCAATTCTAACACATGTACCTGAATAATGTAAATAATAATTAATGCCTGATTATTAAATTTTCTACTTTCGAATCAGGCAACCTTTATCATCCTACATACTGATGAATAATAACGGTATCTCTAGCAATCATGGCCAGCAGTGAAGGATGCTGCAAGTTACACATTTAGCAGCATCTGCAATATAACTTCATAGATAGAAAATTAATAATCTTCCAATTATTACAATAGTTTTTAATGACAATTAACCAACATGGCCCAACGTGAGAGATACTGGAATTTTGGCACAGAAACACATCTGATATAAAAAGTGATCATACAAATGTACTCTGCATGGCACACTTACTTATGGTTTACTTATTTACTCATCAATCATCTCACCACATAGTCTGGGTTCATAGAACATACTACTGTAGACTAAAATACAGCTGGTTAGATTATGTTTCAGCTTTATACTTCTACTTTCCCTATGAGTTCAGTGTGGATTGTTTGCTTAAAAGGGTTAATTACCATCTTTCATGAGATCTGATAATGATTCCTAATTTTGCCTGGATTGGGTATATTCTAGTAAGCAAAACAAAATTTAAATAGCAAAAACAAATAACTTGAAAAAGGACTCATCCAAAAGGGCCTGTAATTTTATATTTATTTTAATAAATGTTTAATTCCTGGTATGGATGAAGGCTTAAGCAGCTCAAATGCTATAAAAGAGAGAGGCTGAATCACCTTTAAAAATGCTAACAAGGAGAGACTAATCGTTTTAAAGGATCTGCTCACCTTCTTATATAGTTCATTTCCATTTATCAAGAATATCAGGTAAATGCAAATATTATATAAAATATATATTTTAGAATCTTATTAGCAGAGCAAAAGGTGCAGAATAAATGCTATTAATTTATTTGGAAATAGATCCAAATCAAATGTATGTCAGAGACGATGGTTTTGAATTTACAGGCCTACCTCACAACATAGGACATAGCCCCAGGCAGATTATTACATTGTCAGTCATGTGACAGAAAGGGAGGAGAAAACTAGAGAGTATCTATTGTTTATTTTTTCTATAAATTACTGTAAAGCCATTCCTCTATAAGAGTTGCTTGTATTTTGGACCACAGGAAAACTTTGCAGCAGGACTGTTTGCTCTGAAGACTACTAAAAAGAACATGCAGACTTTAAGGTAAATGAATATAACCCATTGCCTAAAATGCAAATCAAAATATATAATTTTAATTAAAATATGCTTTTCTATGACATTCTGCAATTTTTTTCCATCTAATTGATAGTGCTATATGGGTATTATTATTTTTTTCTTCTGAGAGCAGTTGGACAAGTCCCTGCAGGGCTTTTTTGGCAAGGTTTTTAGAAGTGACTTGTCATCCAGCTGGCTTTGTGCCTAAGGCAAGATTAGAACTCATGACTTCCCAGGTTCTAGCTTGGTGCTTTAACCATAATATCAAACTGGTTCTCATGGATGTTATAATGTTTAGTTATTAATAGTTTTTATTAATGCATTTTTCTATTAATATGTATTGTGACTGCAAGGTGTTTGAAAATGATGACAAAAATGTCCTAAAACTGCTCTTATGCTTTCTGCTTGTTTAGATCCTTCCATTTCATTTTTGTGATGACCATGTCAGTACATGTAATCCAGATGGCATACGGTAAGTAACTTTATGCAATGATTTTTAATTGTCTCAGTCCATGAAAAACTCCCCCTGTAAAATAGGATTAGAATGCTAAACACTTAAAAGGGATGGGCAACTAGTCCCCAACAGCTAGAGACCTAGGAAATTGGGGAAAGGATAACCAGTGTCTTTCTTCCACTCCCATCACACCTACTTTGGAGAAATTAGAAGTCTGAATTTGTCTTTATGTCATATATGGGAGTGGACACAAATGCAATGCTACCCATTTAAAGTTACCATACATATGTTAAATCTTAAATAGAAGGAGTTCTAAACAGAAACTTCATTATTTTTGTTCATCTCTGGCTCTCTTGGAGTGTCTCCATCCCTATTTCATTGATAACATTCATCAAAACTAGCTTGGGAAATGCAAGAAATGCTGCATATGTTTTGTTGATGTAACAAATCCTCTAATAAAAATGTAAGGGCTGAGGGTGATAGCCCTAGAAGGGCAATAGTGTGGGCATTACTGAATTTTATGTGTTTCTTCTCTTTTAAAAGCTTGTGAAAGTGAAGACTGTGACAATGATGCCCCAAGTTTGGGGGATCGGAATCATGCTTTGAAAACCTTTAATGTTCTCAATCAACTTAATTCTGAAAAGAGGAGGAATAATCCATCTAATGTTATACCTTTCATTGGGATCACAGACAGTAAGTTTTTGCAAACTATACAAACTGCTGTAGATTTTTGTTTGGTCCAGTCATTAATCATGATTTCTTAAACCACAATTAAGTGAGTTCATGGACTATGACCTAATAGTTCACATAGTGTAGTATAAAGTTATTTGAGCCAGGACCTAGATTCAAGTCCACCCCAATCCTATAAATCCAGTAGGTATTTTCATGTAGGCTAACAATTTGATGTAAAATTAACACCTAATAAGTGACTGACCCAGTGATGACTACTGAATTGTGTAACTGAGGATTCAAACTTAGATTTACTTGATTTCCATAGATACTCATTTCTGTTACTATAGTAGCCAATGTTTGTCCATTGATAAAAGCATTATCCAATTATCTGGAAATTTTGCCTTGAATTGCACAATCTGTGTTAAGAATACAGTTTGAGAGGTTATACTAACTGAAGAAGTGTCTAACTATATTACAATCAGAATTGGAAGGTGCCTTTAAATATTGTTTAATGCAACCCTTTTCCAACTGCATAAAAGCCACTAGATAGAGCATCTCTTAATATCAACTATGCCTGTATTAATATATTGTACTAAATCAAAAAAGCAAATTATAAAGTACAGTACTATGGCTGGCTGGAACTATGTAATGAATTAATTCAGTGTGTGAACCAATCCTCAGTATGAAATCTCTAGGAAAATTCAAGGAAGAATAATAATCGGGTAATTGATTAGTTGCTGCCTGACATCTTTTTAAAGAGTTCCTAAAAACATGATTTTAATAATCAAATTTACTGCTTCATAGAAATCAAGCAAAGTCATTAATCAATTATGCTAATCAATTATATTCTTTCAAAAGAATATTGTCTCTGTATTAAATACACAAGGTTTAGATAATGCCAAGCCAAACTCTAATATGTGTGCTTAATAAATTTCAATTCCTAAAGGAAAAAAATGTTGTTACATAGAATGTTCCTTAGTTATTTTAAAAACTTCTAAAAAGTGTATTGCTTTCTAACTTCCACATAAAAAATGGAACTTTTTTATGGTGATATCAACATTAACAGCAAGGCTGTTTGTTATCTATAATTTATACAGAATTTCTGAATTTTTAAAATATTTTATATTCAGTATTCTTCAACAAAAGCCCTAAGAAAAATTATATTGTGCCTATTTTGCAAGGGAGAAATATGGCTATTGAGATAATGACTTTCTCACGATAAAAATGAACTTACAGATGCATAGGATTCAAAAATACATTCCCTGTAAAGAATCTTTTTACACCAGCCTTCCTCCAAGCTTGTGCCTTCTATTATTTCTTTGACTGTAATTTTCAACATCTTCATCAAACCCATTGACCACCAATATATTTCTGAACAATAGAATTTGTAATCTAGCACTTCTGGAGCTGGTCAAATTGGGAAGTTTGTTCCCCATGTATTAATAAACACATAACATTTCCTAGTATTTCAAGCCATTCGTGGCATCTTCCATTTATTATTTTGTTATCTTTAGAACAATAATGAATATTCTTTTCCTCCATTAGCTGCATGCCTTAACTATATAATGAATTCACTCTCATGAGAAACTTTGCTGCAATCAATCAGCATAGGGTACCTGATGGCCATTATAACATGACATGCCATTCCTACAGTGTTAACAACTAGTCAGAATGGCTCCTGTTTCTGGAGCTGAACTTTGATAAGTACAACCCCAGGCAAACAATCATAGATGGCCAGCCAGGACATCACATAATCTTGAATTTATAACAATTGTTTGTGATACTATTATATAGTATACTATTAGTAAAACAAAAGATAAGTGTCTATTCTGTGGATTAATTAGAAATCACCTCAGGTTTGGAGGATTTCTAATAAATCTGAAAACATCTGAAAGCTTTACTTTTTTCCACTTTTTAAAAGAAACATAACTCTGATGTTTCATATGTTTAGATCTCTTCTCATGAATTAATATCCTCAAAGCATTTTGTTCAATTTGATCCACAGTGTAGCATGTCCAAAATTTCATAATGTTCCTTAATTGTTCAGATGATCCATACTGGATCAATATTGAAATATGCATGTGCCTAGAATTTCTTCTACTTTTACTAGAGAATGGAAACTGTTCTGTACAACGTCACATAAGTTCTAGTCTTTTGTATAGAACACTCACTGTATAAAGAGTACAGTAACTCATTCTCTGTATTAGTGGACAAATCTACAGAACATAGCTTCCATGTCTTTGTTTTATAGTTTATTTATTTTCAGTGTACGTATTAGAATTTTTTAATTCCACCTTTATTACTTTAGAAGTAATTCAAGACAGCAAACATACATGATACTCCTTATTCCTCCCATTTCTCCCACAATGACAATCCTGTGAGGTGAGTTGGGCAGAGTTGGGCCCAGAGTCACCCAGCTGGCTTTCATGTCTAAGGTGGGACTAGAACTCACAATCTCCTAGTTTCTAGCCTGGTGTCTTAACCATTACACCAAACTGGCTAAAAAATTTAAAAAGGGCACTTAACTCTACAGCGGGCACAGCAGTAGAGAAACTAGTGCACATTTTTACCATATGTAGCAGCTTGCTGTTTGCAGGACAATAGTATTCAAGCAGGGTCTGTTTATTCAAAGCAATTTGATATATTTTTTATGATTTTCTCCCCATTTATTTCTAGCTAGCAAATTGAGCAAACATTGCTGCAAAAATGGAGGAACTTGTTTCCTGGGAACTTTTTGTATATGCCCAAAACATTTCAGTGGAAGATACTGTGAATATGATACAAGGATCAGGTATGTAAAAGGCCTCTGTCTCTGGGATCCGTCAGCATTGTGCTAGTAGACTTTCCCACACCCAACAATCATGTCCCTCTCTCCTTCCTTTCTTCCTTTTCCAAATCTGCTCCAGAAAAAAATGGGTTGGACGGGAGGGGGGCAGAGTTGGAGAGGTGCAACATGTAAATGACATAAGTGGCATCATTTGTCCTGGGGAATTTATTGCATTTTTATTCACTTTTCTCTGTGTGAGTTCAAGACGACGTTCATGGGAAAAGACTTCCTTTAGATGACTGTTTCCCAAACTTGACAGCTTTAAGATGAGTGGATTTCGACTCCCAGAATTCCCTAGCCAGTCCATCTTAAAGCTGCCAAAGTTGAGAAACACTGATTTAGATAATTCCTACAGTAACAACCCTTAAGGTAGATGGTGCTGAGAGAAATTTATTTGACCCAAATCATCCAGTGAGCTCTACAGCCAAGTGGAGATTTGCAATTATCTCCTCACTTTTCTTCTTATTTGTATGTAAAACAAACATTATCTGACCTGATATCTCCATTATCCTTGAACTACAATTCTCTTTTTTCCCAATAATCTCCTAATTCAATTCTAATATACCTCTCAAAATTGAGCACTAAAGACTTTTATTATGAAAAACACCTCCCGACCAAAGCATATGTAGTATCTAATTTAGTCATATTTTTAAGTAAAAACAGCCTAATTTTGAGTTTCCTTCTCCCACCTTTTTATTTATTTTATTCAATTTGGATGCTGCCTGACTTCTAGCAACTCTTTATATGTTTCTTTCTATATCGGTCCTGTCAGTCCTATGGAGTATGGGTACTTTTTTATGTAGGCATCATCATAAGTGGGGATGGATTGTCACAGAAGTAGATGGAGTGGTTTGCTAGTTGGCTGCCTGCCTAGCTGTTGTTTTAACAAGAGTGATGCTTACTCAAAATCCTCCACCTATGCTTCTGAAGAGAAAAGGCTCCCTTTTGTGATTTTATGGAGGTTTCTGAGAGTCTCTGGAATTCATAGCAAGCTCCCATTTACTAAAACATTGTGATTTCTTAGGAGCTGTGGTTCCCTTGGACATGGTGAGTGGTCTCAAGAAGAATGCCAGTTATGTCGCTGTATTTATGGGACTCTGGAATGCCTGCCTAATGTTCACAAGCAAGGATGTGGTAAGAAGCAGTTGAATTACTACTCTGGAAGCTGAGCTGATTGAATTGCCAATTTCTTAGTAGCTCCTTGTTCCTTTACTCAGTGCTGAATTAAATTTCTTATGTCAGTGAGAAATTGGTTTGAGTACCTATATGGAGTAAAGGGAGGGAAATAATTAGGAAGGGAAGCTGAAATGCCACTGAGAGATCATAAACTCTAATTCTCCTCCAGTTTTGTCTGTTAATCTCATGGAAAGAAAATATTAATTACTGACATCCTTCTCATTTAGAGTCTGCTGTTTCCAGATGACCTGGACATTCAAGGAAAGCTTTTAGCTGTAAGTACTAGTATTTATTGTCATAAGAAAAGTGGGGGCACAGAAAAAGACTGTAGAGAAACCTCAATCTGGAGGCATCATTTAAATAACACTGAGCATCTTAGCAGTCCAGAAATAGAACATGATATCATTGCTATATTTATTAGATTTACTGTATATCCTGCCTTTTCTCCAGGATTTGACTTACTATAAGATGTCTAGCCTATGAGCTTTTCTTCCAAACATGTCTTGATAACTGATTTTTTCTTGGCCTTTCCACATGACCTAGACTTCATCTCATTCCCAGCTATCCTCTTTTTTACAGCACAATTTTTTACTAGGAATACAGTCTGGCACATGTCATGAATGATATGATTAATCATGCCTTTGCGTTAAGAATTGCCCAGATCTGATGGCCACTTTTGGCTGCTATAGGCCCACACTTCCCTACATTCTATAATGGTATGTGAGAAAAACCTTCAGAGATGGGGTGAAGAAATGTTGCCTAGATGTTAAATAAGAGAAGTCATAACTCACACCTGCAGAATGGGCAGAGAAAGATACTGAGAAGGAATCTTCTCTAACTTCTCAGGATGCCAAGGAGAGGACAGGAGATTTATACTTTCAGATCTGCAAGATTCTGTTATTGCAGCCTTACAACAAGGTAGAGTTAGCTCATGTCTTGATGTTTCCTGTCTGCTTTACCTGGGAAGAGTGACATCATCCTTGTTCTCCAAACTTTATGTGGCTGGGAGCTATGACCTCTCTTATCTAAGCATTCCCTAGGCAGCATTTCCTCACCTTGTGTCTCAAGGTTTTTCTCACATACCACCAGTGATGGGATTCAGCTGGTTCGCACCACTTTGGCAGAACCGGTAGCTAATTTTTTGTTGCCCAGGCCCAGAGCAGACTTCTAGAAACGGCATCCACACAGAACTGGTTGTTCACATATTTCAATCCCACCACTGCATACCACTATACATTCTGAGGACTTAACAACTGTTGCCCTGATAGCCCAGTGCTCCTAAGATGACTCTCATGCAAGTGCAGCTCCTGTGGTTGTTTATTCAATGAACTATGCCTATATACCTCACCTTTGGTAATGGGCAGTAGAGACAGCATCATTTTGCCTACTCGATTCTGATTTCGAAATGCTGATTTGGGTATCCCTTGCTCTTCAAACCTTCTGTCATTGACGGGGCTGAGTAGCTTAAGTTCACATGATGAATTAATCATTGCGTCTTTTTGTTCAAAAAAGTTTAATCTCTGGATTTTAAATTTAAGTCGTTAAAATAGGTTCACTCCACAGGTTAGACTAATTTTAATGCATTTTTCTTAAACTCTTCTAAAAAGAGTAGAGAAAAAGGCAGAAACAAGGAATAAAGAAGAGAGAGAAGTGCTAAGGTAAAAATTTGTGTGTATCCTGCCTCCAAAATATAATAAAACAGATTTGCAGAAATTAAATTTGATTCTTGGTGACTTTGGTCACATAGTTTTCCTGGCTAAAGTACAGAATTCACCTTTTTCCAGATTTTTTTTTTTAACATTCAGGCCAACCTATAATTGTGAGATCTCCTAGTGGTCTCCCATCCAAGAACTTTATTTTGCTTTGTTTTTTCAAAATCAGCCAAGATTTGCTAGCTTCTGCATCTGAGCTGGGCTCCAAATTAGAAAACAAAATGTGGAAACAGATTGGAAAATGTGCCCAGTTCAAATAGGAGATATGCTATATTGTCAATTCTTCAACGTCATGGATATTTGTTAAATGTCTTATCTGAAACTTTTCTCCTTTCCATTTGAGTTTGCCATCATTGGCAGCTTTCATTAGAGGCGCTGCCTTGTGACCCACTGCCAAGGGAGTCTAAATTAATGATAACATGAGACTAGGCAGTTGTGGGATTCAAATATGTGAACAACTGGTTCTCTGTGTGGATGCTGCTTCTGGAAGTCCATTCTGGGTCTGGCCAACAAAAAATTAGCTACCGGTTCTGCCGAAGTGGTGCGAACTGGCTGAATCCCATCACTGAGACTAGGCCTTTAAGAGCATGATCCCTGTGGGATTTCTCCCAGATCAAGGCCAAGTTGGTTCATTCCAAATGAGTTTTAGATAGGCATCTAAAAAAGCAGAATTTGCCACACGTTTGATAAATTTTAAGATCATTTTAGTTTTAGTTCTATTATGATATATTTGTAATTAAAAGGAAAAATAGCTTTCTTGGTTTAGAAGGTGGGTTGCAAAATTTGCTAACATGCTGAAGTAAAATCTCTAAAAAATGACTTCATTCCTAATCCCATGAATAAAATTAAATGGGGATAGTAGTAAAACAATAAATATTGAAATTAAGGGAAATAATATGTTAGGAAAACCCTTTCAGATATCTGGGTATCAAACAAGATGGACTTTTAAAGGTCAGTCCCAGTAACAAATCAGAGAGAGGCACTCTGGTCTAGTGATTAAGTACCAGATTAGAAACTAGTTGGGTGATTTTGAGTTAGTCAATCTCCTTCAGCCTAACCTACCTCACAGAGTTGTTGTTATAAGGAAAATAGGAAGCGGAAGAACTGTGCAAGCTGCTTTGAACTATAGAAAATAAGGGCAAGCTTCTGAAGAAAAAGCCCAAATTCAGGAAATTTGTATTTAATGCTTTTTATTTGAACAATTCCCCATCCCAACCCACTCTTCATCATTATGTTGTGTTTCCCAGTTAAATCTACAACTATAACTCTGATTGTTTTAATTCGTCTGCATGAAAAAAGTGGCACTTCACATAAAAGACATCCTAGGAAATTTGCATATGAATTCTTGAATGTCTCAAAATGCTATTAATCGTTTTATATAAAGTTTTCTGTTGGAACAATGATTTGCAAATCCTCAAGGAGGAGTTTTTAGTTTTTTGAGTTCTTACTTCACTACTCAGCTCAAGATAATAGTCATGAGTTTGGGAGATCCCTTCAAAAGCAACCCATGTATTTTATTTCTCATCAAGATAACATCTGCTTTTTATAAATTTTATTGTTCTTCAGATCCTGCAAAGGAGAAATTACTTCAACTCAATCTTGAAACCAATTCTGAATGTGAATACATCTCTACAGGACATGAGACATATCTTTGAAAATCTTCATTATTTCCTCCCATGACTGACAGGATAAATCTGAAGAAAGCTGCTTCTTTGTTCAAGTGTTTTATTTGACAGTTTGCCATTCAGGATAAGCATACCTGTTTCTTATAAAACTTTGTGCCCTGAACAATTACTTCAAAAGATATCACTTGTATATTGTAGTGACAAAGCACAATTTCTGAAACATGTTCAGTGATCAAGAATCAGATCCTGTTTGTTTCACATCAGAATTTGAAGGGGAACAGTCTAGAATACATGTCCATGATGTCCATGATGATAAGTCAATAGATACAATATATGTACTTTCAAGCTTTTGGGTCCCTTCCAGACTCTGTCAAATGCAGCAGGAGCCAAGAGGTTTAAGCAACTAATTCATGTCCTATTTCTTTTCAAATTCTGTTGCACTGTGAAAGAATTTTCTCCATTAAGATTTGGGGAGGACGGTAGATAGAATATATTATTGTCCTAAATTAATCCAGGTTATATATGGAATTTGGGGTTATCCATCTAGGCAGTCTAGGCAAAATTATACTGACATGATCATTAAGTTATCAACCCTTGCATGAACATTGTAATGTACATTTTAATGTTTTCATTACTGAGTGATGGTTCTTCCAGTGGAAGATGTTACATCTACTACCAAAGTGGCATCTGTAAATATGGATTGAGGTGCGTATGTATTATTGTTTGTTAATAGATTTTGTATGTGTATATATGTATATATGTGTTTTAAATCTCTTGCTGAAATTGTAGAAAATAGTTAAGATAGTTATGCAATAGTTGGGATTTGTTATTATTACCTTGTATGTTTCAATTTTCCTGATTAAACTGTATATGTAAATAAACTCAAAATTCATGTTTGTAATCAATTTGCTCTGTGAAGTGTGTCAGTCTTACTTTCAGATCTTTTACCCCAGTGATGGGGTAAATTGGGTGGGCGTGGCTGTGGTGGTAATGGCAGACTGGGTGGGACTAAAAAGTTCAATCAACCAATTCCAACTTTACAAGATCTTTTTTTTTCCCGCGAGAAGTTGAAATTGACTGATTGAACTTTTTTTTTTTTTGCACATGGTGGCGGAGGCCTAAAGTGAAAAGGTTTTATAAAACCCAACTGAAGGCTTAGGACTGGGGCAACGGCATGCGTGCCCACAGAGAGAGCTCTGAGTGCCGCCTCTGGCACCCGTGCCATAGATTCGTCACCACTGTCTTACCCTATAAATGATCTCTTTAAACCGGTAAGCTAATATTTAAGTTTCAGTTTATCTCCAATCAATGACACAGATATAGAATGCAGCAGCTGTAACATATGAGAACAATTAACTTAGTCATTCAGATGAACTGTGTATATTTAAACTAAAGGTCAGTTTAGCAGCTTTAACTAATGTAACTGATTATATTATACTATATATACATGCCTTAATACAAGTTGGTATAATCTCTCTTGGTTAGTATATAAGTTTGTGTCCTGGTTATTTGGTTTAACCAAAAAACACAGAATACTACAGGTATAGAGAGCCATAAAGAGCCTTGAAGAAAATATTTAAAAAATATTGTGAAAATAAAAAGGATTTAAGCATATCTTAAGTCCTGGGAAAGGAGATAGCAAGAAAGATTCAAGTGGATTCCTCACTCTCATCCTGATTCACTGGGGTATAAGAAAAAGGAAAAGCACAATGAAACTTTCAAAATTATACTGTATTACCATAGTCCAATGTTTCTCAGCCTCAGCAACTTTAAAATGTGTACTAGGGAATTCTGGGAGTTGAAGTCCAAATAGCTTAATATTGTTGAGATTGAGATACATATAATAATCTGTCTCAATAAACTAAAATCTTGCTGTGGAGCTGATTTCCTGATCTGGTCTATCTCATCAGTCTCACAGTAGGGTATAATACCCAGATTACTGAGATCATGATTCTCCAAAGTACCCAGAAAATACATGTGTAACAAGATACCAGAAATGTCTGATTTCCTAACCAAACCCCCACATAGGTTCTTTATTTATTCAAATGCGCACTTGTTTTGATTGATTTGGAGCCACCTTGATATACAGAGAAGAAATTTAATCTATAGCTAGAAAGATAATTCTTAACTGTGGAATCCTGTACCTTAACTATAGTTCAGCTGCTAATTTATACATCACATTTATATTGTGTCACAATCATAAAGACACTCAGCAACTCACAACTTGAAAACAGTAATCAAAATACAAAAACCAACAGTCAAAAACTTTTCCCTTAAATCCATGCTGATTTTGCCTTTGCCAAACCATTATTTAACTAATCATTCATGTGAAAAGGATATATCGTAAAAATATTTACCTTGCTTTTCTGCTTTTGTATAGTATTTCCTAGGTGCAGCTGGTTTGCTGCTGAGAAATAGGAAGCTGTATAATCATA
>NW_015388944.1:14146-15868 GCF_001527695.2 Protobothrops mucrosquamatus
ATCAAAATACAAAAACCAACAGTCAAAAACTTTTCCCTTAAATCCATGCTGATTTTGCCTTTGCCAAACCATTATTTAACTAATCATTCATGTGAAAAGGATATATCGTAAAAATATTTACCTTGCTTTTCTGCTTTTGTATAGTATTTCCTAGGTGCAGCTGGTTTGCTGCTGAGAAATAGGAAGCTGTATAATCATATTCCTTTCTTAGCTTTTCTGAATAATCCTACATATGCTCACATTTCTATATAAGATCACCAGTCCAGGAAACATGTGGGTTGATTGCTGTAAAATAATTCCACTATAAGATTCTTCCACTGTTTGCCACCCAGAAATACTGTAGCTCCCACATTTCTACTGTGGTCTTTGTCCCTAGTCTTGAGAGCTGCTTGGTTACTGATGGAAATAAAAAAATAGCATCCAGAATGACTAATTGAAAAATAAGCAGGGCCACTGTTAATGGTTATCTGCAACACAAAAATAGCACTTGCTTTCACTATGGCAAATAATTTAAATAATAAGAAAAACAAAGAGGACAAAATAGTCAGAAAACAGAAAGGAGAAAGATATAGAAGAAAGAGCTATTTGATTCATATAATATATAAACCAAGTTTATTCATGGATGATAAACCATAACTCAAATTGAATTTACATAACATTTAACATAGCATACATCTCATAAATTATGATTTATTGTCATGGGGTACATGCAGTACTCGAAGTCCTAACTTGGTCATGTTTTTGCCAGTCACTATTTCTTAGTCCCATTGTCAAAAAAGAGCACTGCCTTGATGGACTTTTAATGCAATAATCAAAGAAACAGCCATTACAAACCTAAATCACATCGAAATATGTTTCTTAGCTTGGTGGTGATGACAATTTGGAAACTGAACATTAATATATAAAAAATAGGTAAATAAATAAGTGAAATCTTGATTTCACAGAAATGTATATACAGTACATGGTACCTTTGCAAATCCAGTGATGACAGACTGATGAAGTGTTTTAACTTCTTCAGTAAATCAGTGAGGAATCCAGAATATTACTGGCATATAATTCTATTTATAATCAGGTATGACAGCTATGGTGGTACTGATGCTCAAAGCTATGGGGCATCCCAGACTGCTTGGTTTCTGTTTTTTGAATAATACATAGAAAAGTCTTGGTTGAGAACTCTTGGATTTGCTTGTGCAAATTTGCTCTTGTGTACCTGCAGGAAATTCTTTGGTTTTTTTCCAGTTATTTTCTAAGATTCTGTCAAAAAAAAGTAAGGGGGAAAAATATTAGCGATGGAAAGTTGCCTACCAATCTCCTATATATAGTCCAACTTATTTGTGATGACAGCAGCTCCTCTTTAATTGGGATCTCACATTTTTTTGAGGCCGTGGATGGTATCACATTCTGCACGGCTTAAGCTATGTCATAAATCAGTAACTTGCTGATTGCTTAGCCTAGAGGCATTTGTGGACACTTGTTTGTAAAATTTGAAAGTTATGACTATCCTGAGGGGACTATACAGGTTTCTTCCTATCAAGTTATATAATAGTTGGTGGATATTCTGAAAATGGGATAATAGTGTCCTGCTGCATAAATCAGAAACATGACAGAAGCATTCCTTTATATTTGACTGGTAGGAAATAAGTTATTAGGTCCAATTAATTAAAAATTGCCCATAGAAAATCCAGCTGTGAGAATTCAAGAACTCTCATGTGCAAATTCTGA
>NW_015388944.1:17617-36464 GCF_001527695.2 Protobothrops mucrosquamatus
CGGGTCATCACGTCAAGGGCATCGTTGGGGTGGCCCGGGGTGGATATGTACAACTGAGTATCATCAGCATACTGATGGAAATCCACCCCAAAGCCACGAATGATCTCCCCCAGCGGCTTCACATAAATATTGAACAGAAGCGGAGAGAGGACCGACCCCTGTGGGACCCCACAAGTTAGGGGCCTTGGGGTCGACCTCTGTCCCCCTGCCAATACAGACTGCGTAGATAGCCTCACTTAACAACCTCCACCCTCTGCTCTCCCTTATGTAGCCAATAAACAAACATGGGAAATGGTTAAACAGAACACAAGGTGCCTCAGGTGTGGTGGTGGCCTAGCCTAGGCTTTGGTCCATCTGCCCTGGGCCTCCTCCACCCCCTGAGGCACTCCATGCTCTGCTTCCTGCTCCTCAGGTCCCTGCATGCTTGGCCTGCTTCCCACTCAGCCTCCCAGGGAAGCCTAAAGCCAGGCAGCAGATGCTACTGATGCACGCAGAACTATGAGACCTTGTGACTGAAGCCTTCTTCCCAATCAGCCACCCAGTGACAGGACTCAGCCAGCCTCTCACTCAACTCCAGAGCCAGGCGGCACCCAACTTACCATTCTATTTTTTGCAGAGTAGCCCAGCTGATGTGATGCATGCTTCAGCTTTCCTACAGAGGCTGTCTTCCTCGTGGCAACCTCGTGCTGTTCTGAAAGCAGATACTATTGTTGCAAGCTTGTAGGGGACTCTTTTTTTTAAGGATGTTCCACAAACTGCACTAACAAATGTCCAGCTTCAGGCTTCCTTGATTGGCTGAGTGGATAGCTAAGGCTACAAGCTGTCACAGCCCCATAAGCACTTGGAGTGTCTGCTACCCGGCTTTAGGCTCCCTTGGGTGACTGAGTAGCAGGATGGGAAGCAGGCCTTGGCCTGCAAGGACATGGAGGGATGAATAGGGAAGATAGGTAGGAGGACTTGCTGCTGTGGCCCTACAGTCAGTTGTAAGGGTGAACAACTGCCAAGGAGTGCAGTAACCATAATGTTGAAACTCTGTTGTACTTGTGGCTTTTGAGGGGTCTGTCATAACTTCAAATGGTTGCTAAGCAAGTAGCTGTAAGTCGAGGAGTACCTATACATGCATACATGCACCCATACATAGACAAATATGGTTATATTTGTTTTACAATAAAGGATTATTAAAATTAGCACAACTGAAGCAACTCTTTATACTTTCATACTGTTCATGCTGATAATTTTGTCCCTTCCTATGGTGTATCAATTTTGGCCCCTAGTGTGGAGAAAAAAGCGGCCTATCTATAAAGGATGATGTAATAATGATAAATCGATTCAATAAATTGAGCATTACAGTACTGTCTAATTGTATACAAACTAATATGTGTGCTATTTAGCAATCTCTCCTCTTTAAATGAAAATATTACCTAACCCATAATCCCACATGGATTGAGGTGACCAATACTATTACCTTTAGTTAAAAATGAAGAAATTCCCATCCTCAAGCAAATAATCTTTATATTATTACTTTATATAAGTTCCTAGGCGCTAAAAGTAAATTCTGAGCTCTGATTTGAGCTTGGACCAGAGCCTTAATATAATCTCTTGTGATTCTGGACACTAACATTTATGATGCAATATGTAGTGATACTAAACTGGCTGAACAAATAATATAATAGAGCAGTGGTTCTCAATCTTTTCTTCACCTTTAAATACTTTGTGGCCACAGTCCATGGCGATGGACCCCCAAGACTTAACTCAAGATTTAAATCATAACATTTCTTCAAGCCTTCCTGGACACAACATCACGGCTCCCCCAGGGGTTCACAGACCACAGGTTGAGAACCACTGTGATAGAGAATTGCCTGGGTTAAACTTCTAAACACTTCAATATAGTTCTTCTATAATTCACTGAATAAACCAAGATCTAAAGTTGACTTCAAAAGCTGACTCTTTTTCTTGTTAATTTCATACATGACAAATATAGAAGCTTTCATGCAATTTGTAATCAAGAGGGCCAATTTACTAATAATGAACTTGAAAATTAAAATGTCAGACAAAATAATGTAATATATGGTAACTTGTTAGGTTGTTCATGAAGATTATTTTAATATTGTTCTAATAGCTTAATTATAAAATATGATTTTTCTATTTAAAGTAGGTTTAGAAAGAGGGGAAAAACAACTCTGATTTATTACATGTTTGAGTGCTACCATCTTATTTGGTGACATTTGTGCTGGCAGAACAATTTAACAATTTGAATGTTTTCACATTTGTATTATGAATATACCACGTAACAACAAAAAAATACACTGTTCAAGTTCTATTAGTTCTCCTGCTAAGCAATTAAATAGGAAAAAATGAATTTTGAAACAGATTAACATGCATCTCTCAGTTTAACCTGTACTTTAACATACAAAGAGAACATTGAAAAAAAATATCTGTATATGTTTTCTGAACTAAGATTTAAATGTCCATCCTATCAGGTACTATATGTAATAAATAAGATAAATGATGCTACCATATCCTCCAGTTCAGGCAGCAAAATCTCTTGGATCAGTATTGAGGAACAACAAGTATGATCAGTAGGCATTAAATCAGGGGTGTCCAACCTTGGCAACTTTAAGACTTGTGGACTTCAACTCCCAGAATTCCCCAGCCAGTACGCTAATCAACAGGGAAGAGAGGCAGCAGGCCATGTGGAGATTATTAGTATAGCACCTTCATGGAAGAAATTCCACAAGGTCAATAATCCCAAAATAGGAAATAAAAATATGCTGATTGTGGAAGTTATTGATCTGTTGTAAGCACTACAATTTAGCTCCTCCCACAGTTCCTCTAGTCACCTTACTGGAACACTATGGTGTTCTGGCATTATTTTTTTCATTTGACAGATTATGGATCTGATTTTATTCAGGTTTTTTTAAAATGTGTTTGTTTCTTAGCATTTATGCCATTCTGACACCATTTATTTATTTACTTATTTGACAGATTTATATCATGTCTAGCAGCTCAAGGCAGCTCATGAGAAAGGCTGGGCTGAGAAAGAGCATCACTGGCCTAAAGTCAACCAATGAATTTCATGGTTGTGGAGAGGATTGAATTTGGTCTCTACAGTCCCAGTCCAATCCCTTCTACATCAATACTTTTGCCCTCTGAAAGGACTTTAAGTTTAGTTCTAGCAGTAGTCAGAAAAAAAAGCTACACTGGATGCATTCCCCAAAATAACTTTGTATTGCATACATGCACACATTTATATCATTGCAGAAATAATACAAGTATTAAATTCAAAAATGGAGCTATTTGAAGCATACCTACACAAGCCATACCTTTTTTAAAACAAAAATAGACATTTAAGTGAACTTGTTCTTCTTTGGAGTAATCTTTCAAGAATTTACTACTACAATTTAGAAGTAATAAACTATTCATTTATTAGTAAAAACAAAGGAGAATGAAACTTTTCTTGTTGACAAATCAGAGTTCAGATTTTGGTTTTTGACAAATAATAAAGGCAGGACAAAAAAATCTTTAAAAAATGATGATAACTTTTGTTTTCAAAAAACCTTCTGAAAAGTCTAATGAGAGAAATATTATAAATGAAGGATGTGGTGGTGGACCATGAAGGGTGACATTTTATAATTGGTGCTTTTCCAGGAAGCTAGTTATTTTAGTCTACTACTCAGAATAATAAGGAATCTTACAGGCTCTGGCTTACAAAATCTTATGATCTAAAATGTTTATTCTATAAGATATCAGAATATTATTTAAAATAGTGAGAAGGAAACATCTCATTTTGAGAAATTTCAAAAACCACAGCAAAGAAAAACTTCTAGTTCTCGTTTCAACAGAGGAGAAATATATATTACATATTATTTCAAATTCTAAGGATGCTGTTGAGTGCAAATTCCTTGACCACTGCATAAAAATAATGACTGGGATCTTATCAAAAATCAACTAGGTTTTCTTATCAAAGACTAGATCAAAAGATTTAGTGCCATCACTCTTCCAGCTTATTCAAGAAACCCAGTCTTAAAACAAACCAATGTTATACAACATAGAGTATTTAGGTCTCTATTTGTTCAAATGATGGTGTCCTGTTCTTGCTAGTCACGTGGCAACATGTTCCTAAGATGCTGCATTTGTCAAAGAATAACTGTTTCCCTTGAGCCAAATTATGACATCAGTGACACTTGCCAGAAAATTATAGCATAGATCAAATGTGGCAGTCAGAGCTGATGGTTTGTAGCTGTCTGGCAATCCCACCTAATGTTGTAGATCTCATAGAAGGAGATTAATTTCTTTCCCCTCCGTTGAAATGATTCAAAAATAGCCATGTCATCAAACCCAAATAAAAAATGAGTGACAGAAGAAAAAGATATTTGAAGCTCACCCAAGCCACTTTGAGTTTTTAGAAAGAGAAGACCCTAAAGGTAAAACTAACACATTTAAAAACTATTTCCAAAAGGCCAGATGAAAGAAGAAGGTTCTCTATGATTAAAGTAAGCATTTAATTTTTAAATAATATATTATTAATTATTGTTATTATTATTATTATTATTATTATTATTATTACAGTAAATTGCAATGCTTAGCATTGTAACTGACATCTTGTTAAACTTATACAATTAATAACACAATCTAGGACATATTGTTTTACACATTTCTGGATTTTTATTGGCATATTGGTTTGCTTAAGATACTTCGATGTTTGAAATACTTGGATATATTGTTACTAAACACTGAATTAAACTTTGTCATCCCATGCTTGATGTCTCCATAGGATATGTTTACTAAAATGACAGCTTCAGCATACTAATAAGAATATGGAATTTATTTGTTCAGCTTAATGAAATCATTATAAATAAATAACTCAATGTTGCCATATAATTGCTTCATTCTAAGTCTGCATCTAATATAGAAACAAGATCCATTAATTGTAGTATTCATATGTCTGATTAAGTCTGTAGTGAATTGCCCATAAATGAGCTAAAATTCATTTGAGATGCAATTTCATAACCACAGACTCCTCACTTTCCTATATTGACATATTGTGTGAGGTAAAAATAAAGATGAATGAAATGATGAGGAAATTAATTCTACTTTTTTGCAAAATACCTGCTTCATCTGGAAACACTGAGATTCTGTTGAAGATAGAATATTAGTCCTAATAAAAGTATACCAATTTCATAATGCTCTACATATTTATTCAGTAGCAAACTTTATTAACTAAATGGGACTTAAGCTAAGGGAAATTGAGCTGTGAGTTGCAGTTATGAACATTTAGTAAGGAGTAAATGTACTGAATTCAGTAAGGCTTACTTCTGAGTAGAATCTTACAAGATCACAATAAAAAATCTTGCCTTTAAAAATGCATATAAAATATATAATATATAAAACATTAACCCCCCAAATTATCTAGCTCAAATATGTTTGCTCTCCATTTTAGGGAAGTGGAAAGAAACTTAGTGAAGGAAATTTAATCAGAAAATTCAGCTTAGACAAGTTTTTCCCATTCATCAGTGTTTAATAACTACCATATTAGGGCTTGTTTCATTTACACACTGTGGGTTTATACATAAAACAAATTAATATTCTTAAATATGACATGCAGATATAGTTTAAGATATTTACTTTATTTCCACTTATTGGTTCTAATTAATTTAGAATGACTGAATGGGGGGAAAAAACAGCCATTCATTGTACGAATGGCTCACCTTTCTGAAATTAAACCAGTTGCTTGGTATTGACAAAATAAGAGCATGAACCAAAGATATTATGCAAATATTTTGGTTAAAAAGTGCCATACTTAAGTTCCTTTAAGCATTTTCCATGGGGAATGGAATATTAACTGGAACTTTAAATGAAATTATTTCTTTCCTTCTTTTCTGTTAAGTTTCTGGATTTATTTTATTATTTTGAACAATCATCAAAAATGGAAGTAACATAAACAAGAACTATATGAAGAGAAAGAAACATATATCTCCAAATGCCACAAATGCTTGTGCAGAAAACTGATGCCATTGGAGTCTGTGAACTAGATATTTTCCAAAGTGCAAAATGCCCCATTTTTTGTTCAGCTATAAGGTTCTCCCATCTTTTTTCTTTTCAAACAAAATGTTTTTTGGGAAAGAAAAGACAGAGATATTGAGCAACTCTTCAGCTGGTGGTATACAACTAAAAGCCCTCAATCTGGAAACATCTTGCAGATCAAGTGATACCAGATGGCTAGTGTTGGCAGATGTGCAAGACACAAGGGGGAGATATTGACATGTGTGAATAAAGCTCTAGTTTTACAGAAGTGCTGATGTCTGCACATGCTTAATTGACTAGGATGGTTGACTGTCATTGGGGAAAGAAAAACACAAAACTGGGAAGATTGAAAACAGAATATATTATCCCAGAGAAAAGCACAGGAGCACTCTTGTTAGGATGTAAAACTATTTACATGAATTTGCAACCTATAGTTACAGCACAATAGTATCTACTTGCAATTCAAATAATTCCTGAAATATTCAGATCAGAAATTAAAGAAAAAAAAATAATTGCATTATTATTATTATTATTATTATTATTATTATTATTATTATTATTATTATTATTATTATTATTAATGGCTAACAGAGAATTCACCTTGGATGACGTTCTACTGAATCCAGTTTAGAACAATCTATAAACTTTAAAGAAACTACCTTTATTTATTCATTATTCTGTTTATGACTGCTGCAATAATGTTATTCTTCGTGAATGTAATCTGTTGTGCTCGTGAATATCAAAGAGACACAATCAGAAATAAAATAACACAATATTTTATGGACAAAATAACAAGTTGTCATGAACAAGTTACTAATCTTTTGGGGCACTTTGATAATTATGTGAGAAACTCGAGGATCATTATCTTCCTTCCCCGAAAACACCCAGAAACAATAAGAATGTACAGTCCTAGGTGCAAGAAGGAGAACCAGTAGATGCAGTCCACACTATCAGTTAAACTGATATTAGAATATGTTTAGCATGTTGAGATATTCAGCACTATCTGGTAGTGGAGCCCACCTTCTATTTGTTCCACAGTATAACTCACTGTAGTTGTAGAACAGTGGTTCTCAACCTGTGGGTCGGGACCCCATTTGGGGTCGATCGACCATTTCATGGGGGTCGCCAAGCAAGGCTGTCTGCCATTTTTTTTGTCCGCCATTTTTTTTTGTCTGCCATTTTTTTGTCTGCCATTTTTTTGTCCGCCATTTTTTTCCCCTTTTCCGGCGGGTGCCTTATCTCCCTTGGGCTGGGCCAGCTGGTGGTCGGCCTGCTCCGTCTCTGCTGCTTGCCAGCTACGCCTTGGCCGGCGCAGGGAGCGGAACCACGCATGCATGGCGCTCCCGGGCAGGGAAAGTCCTCGACTTACGACCGGTTGGGTAGTCCTCGACTTACGACCGGTTTAGTCCTCGACTTACGACCAGTTGGGGTCGCGGCATTAAAAAGGTTGAGAACCACTGCTGTAGAACAATATATAGGTTACTTTCTCTGCAAACAAAACTAAGGTGTGAGCTGAAGCACAACATCCTTTGTCAAACCAACTCAGAAAACTCTAGCTTAAATATTATAACTCATCTAAGTAGAATCTAATGTAGGAAGTTATTTTCACCAAAAGCTTTTATGTAAGCCATTTTATAATGGAGGAAAGGGAAAGACTTGTTATTTTCTTGGAACATGGATTATTATTTTAGCAGTCAGAAAGGTGCTGTCTCTTTTGTACTTTTGATTTGCTTTTCAGAACATGGACATCTTCACTGGCTCCAACCACCATCCCATAGTAATCTGTGATGCTCATGGCTTGAAGAAATTTTGGGAAAAAATAATTGAAACATATACCAAACAAAAAGAAGATGAAGATTCTCGATTGCACCAAAGTGCTTTAAATAAGTGAGTGGTTTTATTTGCATTAAATTCAATCTGCTTAGCAAAGCTGTATTATAGGTTTCAAACTGGGTAGATCTAATATTTTTTATTTAGTCTATGTTCAGCTAAGCAACTCGCTTCAGAAACAGACTACGCTGGCCAAGAAAGGCAGAATTTCTTTCTGGAGGGACCTGGACAAATATATCTTTGGGATGCTTTACATAAATGATATGCTAGCCTAAAGGCCAACAATAGAATTGCTGATATACCGTCTGTTCCCCAAAGCAATCACTTCTTGATTCATTTATCCATACTGATGATCCTTTGCATATTTCTGCAAGGCACCATCATTTATCCTATGACATTTAGGTCATCTGGAAGGTGGCAACGTTAAAATAACGTTGTCCTATTGTAAATGTGTACCTCTATTTCATGTGCAGATTTCCAAGGCAAGTTTATCTAAATAAAATCATATAAATGGCATTAAATATTAATGTATTTGAGGGCCCCTCCACAAATACCTTCCAAGCAGATTTGTGGCAACTAGTCAAGAATTGCTTTTATTTTCACAGACCTGATGACTTGAGACACAGAATAGAAATGCCAAATATATTGCCAATCCAATCAGCTAAAATGGGGATACAGACTACATTTAGAATAAGGTCTGCTAAGTTAAATGGAGCCAGCTCCCAAAGATATATGCATAAGTTTACTTTTTGCTACTGTAATATAATTATGCATACCTCAGGTCTGCAACACTTAGGGCAGTTCCAGAGCACTGCTTTCTACTACTCTGGTAACTGTTCCACATCTGACTGACCTCATGCTGTTGTCTGCACTTAGGAAGCAAGTTTATTTTGGACTCTGCTATTTATTACAAACAGCAGCAAAGCTGCTATTTTCCTTGGAATATAACACTAAGACATGATAGAGCTCATGTGCAAATTGTTTTGCTGTTGGCAGGAACTCTTGGCTCACTTCAGTTCCTAGTTCCTGGAATCAGTCCAAGCATCATCCTCTCTGTCCCCAGAGATTCACTGTGCTATTCCTGGAGCTTTTCTCTTCTTGTATGTTTAAAACCATCTCCATTCTCCTCCAATTGAGCCACAACTGCAATACATATCTAGGATCACAACTATGGGGAAATGACTGGTTACAAAATCACTAACACGCTCGCATTTTACTGTCACAAATCACCAACGTTTGTTTTTTTTTAGTGCTACAGCTTGGAAACCATTGGAAGATTCTACACATTTTTTAAAAAAATCTATTTTCTCCTCAGTATTTTGCCGGTTAATAATTTTTTTGGGTTTATTGGGTTCAGAAAGATGACACGTCTTAACCAACAGGACCCACAGAGATTATCAGACTGAATGAGAAATTTACTCATTCATAGTAGCTGCTTCTCTGATGGAAGTTTTATTCTCAGTTTCTTTTAGCAGCCTTTCACCAAACATGTCTTCTCCATTTTTATAACCATTTTTTTTATCTGAGAAATATAGTTTGATTTCTTTCACCCACAAAGGAGAGCATTTTGCTGAACCTCTCCTACAATCTCTTCCAGTTGCCTTAGCTATATGGTGACTAAGAAATATCTGAGAATATATCTGTCTTTTATTCATCCCTCCTTAGTTTCTCTTTTTCAATTAATCCCAAACCGAAGACATTGTGAAAAAATCCCTCATCCTGAGCTTTTTCAAAATAGCAAATATGGGCAGTTAGGGAACTTCTAGAGGAGGGAAGATGTGTGATATTGAAAAAAACAGCCATGCCTGTTATTTCACAATAAAGTAAGCTTATAACCATCATCAAAATAAAACTGAAAACATGTTACTATGACACAAAAACAGCAGAAGCCTCTTTTACTGAGGAAGAAAACTGTTGGAAACTAGAAGCCAGATTATTAACTTTTATGGGCTTCCAGGCTCATAATAAAAGACAAAGATGTAACTAGAATGTTATAAGGCTCAAGAAAGAATTCACTGGTTACACTGGAGAGTAAGAATAAACAAGGCCATCGTTGTTGTTGTTGTTGTTTTAAAAAAAATTACATCCCCATCCAAAATTGCAGTAGCAGCTAAATAATGCCCGTTAGTTTCCTACACCAATTTTTGGCAAGCTCTTAAAAGTATACTTTGAACTGGGGAGATGAGACTCTGCCTTCTCTTCCCTTTTATCCATAGTTGATACTAATGAATGAACAACCAACAGTCTAAATGAAAGTATATCTCTTAGTGTCTCCTGGGATTGTATAGTTAATAAAGAATATTTGAGAAGGGAGAATGCAAGAGTGTGGTTTGAATTTAAAAACTGCTAACTGATTAGAATGGTATTTGAGAATACATTTGCTACAGGCTAGATCAAAGGCCATACTATGTATACTCAGACATTAAATGAATCAATCAGAGAACAAATAGTTATACTGAGCAATTATTATATCCCTCTGCAGAAGTTCACCCAACACATTTAAGGGTTAGAAGTAGATTGGGGTCTCTGCATACAAAGCCTCTGAAGACTTTTGCATATAGTGCATAAGAGACTGAAGTGGGCTTAATGTGGCTGTGCGCTAACTTAACTCCCAGATTCAAGGCAGTTTGTATGTTCAGCCAAAGACACTGATAATCTCTCTGCAGAACTTTATGTTAAATTCACAGAGACCTACTAAAACTGTGCAGCAGGGACACACAACCTTTTCAATCTGGTAAGCACGATTGGAACTAAGAGAAATATCATGAATTCCCTCACAAAAAGCTGCCAAGGGAGTCTTTTTCTTCACAAAACAGCTGTCATGTTGGGTATGGGCAATCATAAAACACTGAAAGTACCAGAAAGTGAAATGATGAGGCTATTGTCTGTTATTTCCTATAATTTAACAGCATGTTCTCTTCAACTTCTTTTCATGTGGGTGTTTTTCCTAAGAAACCAATCATACTTTCAAACAAACCACCAAGCTGCAATCAGGGATATGCAAAATTCACATCCCTCAAAATTCTGGGCCCAGTTCAGTTGTTTCCAGAAGTAAATCCCCTGAATCAGAAGCAATTCAAGCTCTTCTAGACATGATGTTCCAGATAAAACAGGCCATATCACCTAAGGACCGCTTGTACCCATTTAATTTGGAGGGTTTACTTCAGCCTGGTCTACAGGGAAACAGAACCTTCTATCTCCAAATCTGATTTTTTTAACATCCCTAGCTGTGAACCCATCCACCATTTTTTATTTCTAAAAATAGCTTTGGGTGTATGTAGAACCCAGAAACATTCTTGTAAATGCATTTGATGTTAGATTGTGGTGCTTTGCTTTGAAATATGTCGGTCTCCTGTTGCTGTTTTGGGTTGGTTATTTGTTTTAGTTAAAAGCAGATCTTGTTTTTAGCCAGGTAGAGTATCAAGCCTGCTTAGTGACAAAGCAAGTGCTTATCATACTGCTTACCTCTATCTTTCAACAAGAAGGACAATAGTAACAGAGGTTTTTGTGTACTCTCCTCTCAATATAATTTTAATTCAGGGTATGCAACAGGAGAATGGTTGCAATGGGCTCCTGTGATGTCTTATCCTAGGCCTAAAATATTGTTTATTTTATGTCCAGAGTTCAGGCAAAAAACTAATCTGACAAGAATAGCTTCACTCTTATTCTTATATACCACAGTAATTTTTTAGCTATGGTTTCTTTTCTCATCACAATTTCAAACATATAAATATTCATTACTATTGAAAAAAATATTGGATACCTTGCCAAATGGCATGTTTTACCACAATAGAGTACCAATCTATTCCTACACACACTGAAGATCTCAGATGCACAGCCAAGATTCCAGGGATTAGGTGGATAGACGTTCTGATCTCCCCATCCCATCACGTGGAATACTTACATCTAGATTGGTCCACTCCTGCACACATTGGGAAGAAGTGGTTAAGGGCCAATTCCAAAAATATGAGGGTTTATAGTGAGGAGGAATATTTTCCCTTTCACTAAGACTTTTTCTATGCACACATTACATTAATAGCCCAAAGAGGTAAATGGGAACATGCCATATAAATACTTTGATTAAAAAATAACACCTTCTTGATTCAATAAATGCATTCAATTTTTATTACTTTCTTTTTGTTATTGTTGTTGTTGTTCTGCTGATGGAGTGCTATAAACAGAGTTTGCTTCCACAAGTTTCCTTGATGTCATTTCCAATACATGTACTACATTATTTTTCCTATGAGATAACCCTGAGCTGATGCTTCATCCAGAGAATACCCAAAGGAGAAAGAGCATGTATCTCTAATGACAGCATTTTCCCAGTTCTTTGACTCCTCTGGAATCTAGCAATGTCACCAAGCTTCATTCCGATGATGAGTGATACTATTAGTATTCTCTGTCTATCCCAAGTCAGAAGGCCATAGAGATACCTATGCTAAATTAACACATGACAAGTGCAATGGTGATGAAAGAAAAGGGACATCAATAGCATTACACAAAAGAACTAGACTTCAAAAGCATTTAGCTAAAGATTCATGGTATGTTCTTTCTTCCCAGGCTCCGACATGAATGGACTCTAAGGCTGGAAAATCAAATTAAGATACTTCAGAAGAACAGTGAAAATGGCAAAGTGCAGGATAACCTATCTCCAGTTGAAAATTTTAGCCAAAACGGCTGACCAGACTTGATTTTGATCCTTGATGTTTCATTATGAATGTGAACAGATATTCAACTGATACCTGAGTTATAAACGAGCTATTAAAAGACACACATGGTTACTTTTGGAAAACTGTTTATCAAGCAGCAGCAAAAAGAAGGAAAAAAAGAAAACACTAATTCTTAGTTGAATATTGATCATTTATATATATCATTAAGTTCTACCTGCAGTCTTAGCTACTTATATTTGATCCCTGATAGCACTGAATTCTTTAAATGGGGGAAAACTGCTCTATTATGTCAGTTATCAATGAATACAGTGGTTAACTTTGGCTAATATACTGTACTTACTTGGGTATCTGAAATGTTGTCAAATGCTTTGGAATTCTTGAGACTGAAACAACATTAGTTTAGGAAAACAAACAGTCTTCTCATAGGAATGCATTAAAACAATTTATTTTCCCCCTAAGTTAAATTCAATACTAGTTCACAAATATATGTCTGTGGGAAAAAATGTGTTGAAAGATGTATATGTTTTGCCCAACTGGAAATTAAAACACTAAGATACCCCATTCTATAAATGGACAATAAACGTGACTCTTTTTTATATTTTGGTTTGTCAGGATGGTATTACAGATGTAGTATTAATTTAAAAAAATATGTCATTTTCAGTGCAATCCTATCTATGACTACTGAACAAAATGAACAATGTTCTTGTTAGACTTCCTGCAGGCTCACATAAATTTGTAGAGGCTTGTAGCCTTACTAGCCTCTCTGCAGGTTGCACTAGTGATTCTCTCCTCCCCTCTGCTATTTTTGCCACTTTCTGATGGTTGCCAATGTGATATTGTAATCCAAAATTTAAAATGTCTCAGTTGCAAGAAAAACAGTAAAAAGCAAATTGCCTTTTTTCCCTATTTTGTCTTCCTGAATCCTTAATACTTTTCTCTCAAATGGCCCTCCACATCCAATCCTTGTTAAATAAGCAATTTGCCAAAACTTTTTAAATCTTCGAAATCCTCCTTTTTTCCCTTTTTTAATCCAGAAAACAATTAATCCGTGTTGACTCACCAAGTGGATTTCTCTTATCCTGCCACTCAGAAAATCTCTCTTTAGCTGTAAATTGATTACATTTGAAAGTGTTTAAGAAAGCCTTATGTGACCAATAGATGATAGTCTGACCATCCCCCCCTGAGTCATCTACTGTGGCATTGATGGTTGGGGAAGTGAGTCAGGTTGTATATGTAATCAAAGTTGTGCCAGAGAAGGGGAAAGCACTAATGTAGCACTAATACAGTTAGGACAACTTAGGAACTATGGTTCAGACAGAGACTACATCATTAGAACACAGCAGGAAAACAAAAAGATTGCTTGGGCATATTTGTGCTATAGGTAAGTATAAGTGAGAAAAGGCTCTTAGTATATGTTTAAACACATGTTGTGATGACCCTCTTGTCCAAATGCTCTAAAGCGAAGTGCGATGTATCTCAAGATCCATTCTGTGTGCAGACTACTGGACAAGTAAAATTCAGCCATTCCTCCAGAAAGCCGGAATCTCCAGTTCCACAGATCTGGTAAACATAGCAACAAAATGTTATTAAGTTAATGATACCAAAAAAAGGGAAAGAAAAAGAACCAGAGTTTCAGGCATATATTTGGATATTTTAAAAAAGAAGACAAAATGAAAGCAGGATTTAAAACACAGACACACACACACACAGGCTATTGTTGAAAGAAAAATCTTCATTAGGGTCCAGTCCAAGCTGGGAATAAACAAAATGGAGACTGCTTTAGAGAGAAGGTTGGAGCTTATTGAAGAGCAGAGCCAGAAAGAAGTATGACTCTGGGAAAGCTAACCACATGTTGCTGGGAGTGGTGGGTTTTTATATCTTCTGGGGCTTTTGAGGTTGTTTCCTATTCCTGTTTGAGGCTTTGTATTTCCTGTGTCATGTATTTTGACCTGACTCTGAGTGTGCCCTTTTGGTATTGGTGGATTAATCCTATTATGTTCCCAAAGGTCATGCCTTTTAGAGTTTGGGTGGAGTATGTAGATTTTAGAGGTCTTTGTCTTCATAATGTCATAGCTTCTAGTTTCCTGGCCCCAACCTTCCTGAATGGATTATTACATCTGCATTTCTAAAAGCTGATTTCTGCTGAGTTTTCTGGCTGGGGGGGGGAGGGAGACATTTCTGCCTTTTAAAGATCTTCTCCATTATTCCTTTGGAGAAATATATTCTGCCTTTTTAATATTTCACAAAATATTTCTTTCTCAGGATTCTTCCCACACTATGTAGAAAATAACATGTTTTGTTTAATGGTGGAACAGAAGACAATTAAAGTCAAGAATACCTATAAAAAGAAACAGGAAAATTGCAACTTGTCAAAGACAGCTATTGATTTATCAAAGCATTCAAGGAAAATTATACAGAACACCGTTTTCAGTCTAAAGTTTAACCAATCCAACTTACTTATGAAATATTACTTAATGGAATTTGTTTCCTCTTAGAAATGCACACTTGCAAAGAATTTATATTCATGTGTATTTGTGTATTTACACTATCGTTCTTAAGTAAAATATGAATAACATCAAGAGTTTTGCTTTACATTACTATAATGTAGAAATATACATTATCAGAAATATTGTGTGTGTGTGTGTGTGTGTGTGTAGCTTATCAGGTATTTAGGAACCAAGGACTTGGCAGCTCAAGGAAACAACAGCCAATAGTCAGCAGCAGATAAATATGATGCATAAAGTAGACCAAAGCACCCATTCCATTAGAGAGAAGTTTCCTAAGGATGGGCTCCAACACAAGTCTGAAAGCTCAGAAGAATAAACCTCAGGTCTGGTGACTGACTCAGATAGGATCCAGAAATAAACAAGTTAGCTGACATGACTAGGGATATGTCCAATACACTTAAACAGTAGGTGTACTATTTGTAGTGTTGCTCTGGAAGATACTGTATATTAGCTTCATATTCTCTCTCTCTCTCTCTCTCTCTCTCTCACACACACACACGCACACACACACACAGCTTTTTTTCTCATAGAACGCCCAGAACGGAGTTCCGGCACCTTTTTGGGATGGAACCTTGTAGGGTAGGCAAGGTGGGTTGTATGACATGTGTGAGTTCCGGCACCTTTTTTTTTTTAGAAAAAAAGCACTGCACACACACATTTATCTTTTGCCTTTGTTTTGGTTGTCCAGTACATAGGGGCCTTCCTTCATTTTAAGTAAGACAGATGAGGAAGTATCTAGTTCAAGTTAACTAGAGAGCACCACACACAAACATCATGCTAATAAATAATTTATTTGAGAATAAGCATCCCTAGTTAAAAAAAAGGGATAATGTTCCTCATAAAATGAACATCTATATTCATGCAAATTCCCCACCCTCAAGTATATGTCATTTGTAAAAGTATATGAAAAAGAACTAACAATATAGCAAATCATTATCAGCCTGAAAGGAAGGGCCGGGCACAATCTGATTTGCTAGGTATGGACACCAAGCCTACTGTATAGGCCAGAGGTTCTCAATCCCTGGGCCGTGGCCCACTACCGGGCCATGACCTATTCAGAACCGGGCCCCACAAGCAGGGAGCCAGAGTGCACACAGAGCATAACTTGGACAGGTCAAGCTGCACGTGCATGTGTGTGCATGCGTTTGCGTGCTTCCCACTGGTCACACAAGTCAAGCTGTGTGCATGCAAGCCAGCCCACCGCTCACATGGCTCGGTTCCCCTCCCCCCCCAGGCCATCAAGCCGCAAAGGTTGGGGGCCAACCTATAGGCTACTGCCAACATCACTTGTTGCTTTCTGGGCACTGTGGGGGTCTTGTGTTTTAGCTCTAGGGTGCAACTTTACTGCATTGCCACAGGAGATTGTCTATTATTATCAAACAGGAAAACATGCAACTTTACTTTTATTGTGTTCTCTCTTAAATAGTCCTCATCCCATTAATGTGGCCAGGGAAAAAAATTGTTTGGTATATTATCACCATCACAGTTATTTGTAAGTTAAGATTCCATATAATTTTTATTGACTGCAGCAGCAGATGTGTTTCCCAAATACTGCAGTTATGCCTTTGTCAAGGGAATCGAGTAAGTGATTCACACCCATGCATTTTCATTAAGACAATTAAATGGTATTTAGAAGAATGTGACTGATTCCATGCTGACTTTCAGCCCACTAGTTGGTAGCACAAATTGCTGTGATAGAAAGTTCACTCATGAGTTCCATAATTAAATGTATTTGTAAATGATATCATCAAGCCACCTCAGTGTTAAAAAATGATTATTGATTTGAAATAGTTGTACCTGCTTTGTATTCTTAGGATCACTGAGAACATTCATGCAGCATAAATAAATGCAGACTTCTGATTGCAAATAGATTTCAGAATCCCTTAAGAGTAATGGCTAGTCAAAATTTTCTCCTAGATTCTGGAGTTGGCTAACAGGTATAAAAATTATTTATGCTGTAAACAGACTATTTTTAAGAACAGTCTAGACTATCATGAACATTGTTTATTCTTGCAAGTACATAAAATACATTTCATTATCAATCAAGTTCTTGATAACACTTATTACAGTTGCATGTCTGTAAAGACCTAAATAGTACTCATTTCTAATAAAAAGGCAACTCTAAAGATTTTGAATGCATGTATATTTTGCACTCTTTTCCTCCCTCTCTTAAGATATATATATATAACGGGGTATGTAAATTTGGTGGATTCAATAAGAACATCTGCATCAATTTGGAAAACCATTTCATTTTTAATGACTGGTCTATTTGAACCATTTCTAAAAACTGGACATGATTTGATTTAGTGTATTTAAATTCACATCTAAGTGTCTAAATCAGTCCAAATCGATCAGTCAGTTTGATCTACCAAATCAATTTGATGCTGCAAATCAATCTGACTTCAATATTTAATTAAATAATGAATGCTTGCAGAGTTAGTAAAGAGCAAACAGTACCTACACTTTGTCATAATTACATTGTTTATAGTGAAGCTTTAGGATGCTTTAAAGATAGAACCTTTGTGAGAGCTGAAGCTGGCAAGGCCAGAAGCAATAAGCCTGGGACCAGAGGAGATTCATCAAAATCCAGGGTAGATGCGCCCTCCAGTTTCAAGGCCAGGAAACAAGAAGCAACATCCATCATCACATAAGAGTGGGAGAAAGAGAACCAAGATTTAAACTGTGATGAGTTATAAATAGAGAGCTTGATAGATTGCTTCCACAGCCAATCTTCCTCATTATTAGGGCTTTTTGAAAACAGTATAAAAGCAACTTACCTATCCGACATTCGTCCTTGACAGTGATGGTATGTGGGAATGGATGACAGGAGGAAGACCCACAGACTAGACAATGGTCTAATACAGTGGTTCTCAAACTTTTTAATGCCGCGACCCCCGACCGGTCGTAAGTCGAGGACTAAACCGGTCGTAAGTCGAGGACTAAACCGGTCGTAAGTCGAGGACTAAACCGGTCGTAAGTCGAGGACTACCCAACCGGTTGTAAGTCAAGGACTTTCCCTGCCCGGGAGCGCTGCGTATGCGTGGTTCCGCCCCCTGTGCCGGCCGAGGCGTAGCTGGCAAGCGGCAGAGATGGAGCAGGCCGACCACCAGCTGGCCCAGCCCAAGGGAGGTAAGACACCCGCCGGAAAAGGGGAAAAAAATGGCGGACAGCCTTGCTTGGCGACCCCCGTGAAATGGTCGATCAACCCCAAATGGGGTCGCGACCCATAGGTTGAGAACCGCTGGTCTAATAAGAAGCAGCTCAGTCTGCAGGTGGGGAGAAAAGTTGGGAAGCATTTCATAAGGAACCCTCCCTACTTTTCTAAGTAAGAAAACTAAAGAGGAGGGGAGAAGTATTTTCAGTCTTGCAAGAATCTGTTTAATGTAACCTTACAAAAAATACAGTACTTGCACTTCTTGACTACCACAAAGGGCTAACATTGATTCTTCCCCGTGAGCTCTGGGTTTGAATTCCTAGGCAGAGATCTGTTGTTGTGTTCTTGGTAAGGCTCAAACAGCAACCAAAATCTGAATTAGCATTTGAACATCAGGATTTTTGATGCTATTCTGATCTTGCCACGTTGTGTTCTTTTCCTTTCAATGGCAAAGAATTATAGCATATTTTCTGATCCATCAGTAATTATCATACCAACCCAATTTATCTCCCACTGCATACAAACTTGTGTGGGATGAGAGGAAGATGTCCCATCAAGCACACACACTCCAAAAACTTGCTTACAGTTTGTTTCCCTCTTTACACTTGTGATATATTGCATGTCTTTTACAAGAATAGCACAAGGCTATTCTTTGGAAATGA
>NW_015388944.1:36570-107795 GCF_001527695.2 Protobothrops mucrosquamatus
ACCATACCAAGTATCTTGCCCAATGTGGGGAGGGTCAGGATTTGATGAGCATAGATGGGTGCTTGAAAAAGCATGCTTATCTATCTGTCAAGTTGTCTGACCAACTTGCTGTATATACAGAGGTAATCTTTATCTATGACCTATCAGTTGGGCTAATTTTGGAAGCAGGTCTGGTGCTCTTTTAAAAGCATGCCCAAAACTAGCTCGGTTGATAGGCTGCAGGCATAGATAAGGAATACATAATGATGTGGGAAGGATCAATTGATACTGAGTAAATTTTGCCCCTGAGGAGTGCTACAAGGGAAGGGCTGTGCTGGCGGTATGTACATTTTGGTCCAAATGGTTTGCCATTGAAGCAGAATGAAGTTGGTGTGACGGCTAGAATGGACAAATTCAGAAGCAAAGTCTCTGAAATCAAAATGATTCTTTATAAACGCTGTACATCACTATCAACCTATTTTGCTACTGAGAAAGAAGCAATGCTTAGCCTGCTTAAAACACGCAGGCACAAGGGGAAAATGTTAGGTTTGAACTTTGGCAACACTATTTGTATGGCTTCAATCTCAGAGTTTGCAGCAGTGAGTCATCTTTGTTATGTCGTGGCTGGTTCTGAGGAAGAGGAGAAGGAAGAGTTGAAGCTGGGACCGTCCGACAGGGAAAGCACACCAGGGCTGAGAACAATGCTGACCTGGGCCCCTCAGGCATTGGGGGAGGTGGTCAACCAGACGGAGAGCTGCCTGCCTGCAGGGGCGGATCGCTGCTGACTGGCAGTGGTGCTGATAGGCAGCAGATCTCCTCTACTCCTCAGCTGCCTACTCCACGCGGTCCAAGGGTAAGGAGAGTGGAGCTTAGGCAAGCCCAGAGAAGGGCTGCAAGACTACTCAAGAGGAGGTTGCCCCATCCCTCCTCACAAGACACACCTGGAGGGGAGTGACTTAAGGAGAAGCTGTGGAGAGTTAGTCTTTGCAGGAACAATTGCTTGCTTTGGTTTACACTCCCCCGGCTTTTACTCGTGCCTGAGAATAGAATAGAATAGAATAGAATAGAATAGAATAGAATAGAATAGAACAGAACAGAACAGAACAGAATAGAACAGAACAGAATAGAATAGAATAGAATAGAATAGAATAGAATAGAATAGAATAGAACAGAACAGAACAGAACAGAACAGAACAGAACAGAATAGAATAGAATAGAATAGAATAGAATAGAATAGAATAGAATAGAATAGACCTTGGAGGTCTTCTAGTCCAACCCCCCGCTCAACCAGGAGAACCTATACCATCTCAGACAAGTGACTGTCTAGTCTCTTCTTAAAAACCTCCAGTGATGGAGTACCCATGATTTCTGAAGGCAAGCTGTTCCACTGGTTAATTGTTAGTTTCTCCTTAATTGCAGGTTGATTCTCTCTTTGATCAATTTCCAACCATTGATTCTTGTCCTGCCCTCTGGTGCTTTGGAGAATAATTTGACCCCCCTCTTCTTTGTGGCAGCTTCTCAAATACTGGAATACTGCTATCATGTCTCCCCTATTTCTTCTTTTCTTTAGACTAGCCCAGGGGAAGGCAACCTTGGCTCTTTTATGACTCATGGACTTCAACTCCCAGAATTCCTGAGCCAGCATGGCTGGCTCAGGAATTCTGGGAGTTGAAGTCCATGAGTCATAAAAGAGCCAAGATTGCCTACCATACTCAATGAATAGTCCTCAATGGTACTACATCCACATGGAGAGAAGTAAGCAGTGGGATACCACAAGGCTCCGTCTTAGGCCCAGTACTCTTCAATATCTTCATCAATGACTTAGATGAGGGAATAGAAGGGGAACTCATCAAATTTGCAGATGACACTAAACTGGCAGGAATAGCCAACACCCCAGAAGACAAGCTCAGGATTCAAAAAGATCTTGACAAACTGGAACCATGGGCCCTATCCAACAAAATGAGTTTTAATGTGGAGAAAACCAAAGTTTTACATTTAGGCAGGAAAAATCAAAGCTATAAGTACAGATTAGCCAGCTTACCAAGCAGTAGATTCTGGTCTACTTTGTCGAATGCCTTACTGAAATCTAAGTATACTATGTCCACAGCATTTCACTGTTCTATTAATTTTGTCACTTTATCAAAGAATGAGATAAGATTGATTTGGCATGAACTGTTTTTAACAAACCCGTGCTGGCTACTAGTTATGACTTTGTTTGCTTCCAGCTGTTCGCAGATCTGTTTTTTGATTATCTTTTCAGGGATCTTCCCAGGTATTGATGTTAGACTGATTGGTCTGTAGTTTCCTGGGTCTGTTTTTTCCCCTTTCTTGAAGATGGGAATCACATCAGCCCTTTTCCAATCCTCAGGTACTTTCCCGGTGCTCCAGGATTTTTGAAAGATATGGTGCAATGGTTCTGAGATAACATCTGCTAGCTCCTTCAGAACTCTGGGATGTAATCTGTCGGGTCCTGGTGATTTGTATTCATCAAGGTCGGATAGGTGTTCTCTTACCATTTTCTTGTTTTCATTTTTGTTTCTAGTTTGTCTTTCACAGTATTTGTTTTGTATGTTGTGCTATAATTTATTTTTATGTGAAGACTGATGCAAAAATGAGTTAAGCAGCTCTGCTTTCTCTATTACTTCCTTGCCATCTTCTCTCTTTAGTGGACCTACAGTTTCCTTGACTTTTTTCTTGTTATTAATATGTTGAAAAAAACTTTTTTATTATTATCCTTGATTTTTGTTGCAAGTCTTTGTTCATTCTGAGCCTTTGCTTTCCTGATTTCATCTTTGCATGTTCTGACTGTCTGCTCATAATTAGCCTTAGTTATGTGTCCCTCTTTCCATTTTTTGTACCTATCCTTTTTGTCTTTCAGTTTTCTGAGAGAACTTTGTGCAGCCATGCTGGTTTCTTCCTGACTTTCTTGTTTTTCTTTTGCAATGGAATTGTGCTGGATTGGGCTTTTATGATAGCATTTTTCAGAGTTTCCCATGCTTCTTGAGTTGTTTTCCCCTTTAGGATTTTCATCCATGGAATCTTTCCTAGGTTCTCTCTGAGTTTGTTGCTGTTTGCCTTGCCTTGCTTGGAAGGTTGCTCTTCACATTTTGTTTTGGACCTCACCCTTCTCTTGTGGCCTACATTTTGGCCTTTGCTTCACTGGGGCTTTGGACTTGGAATCCTGGACCTTGCCCTGTGAGCATGCTCCTACTCTGTGGGCTTTCTTTGTACTACCGGGGCTGTGTTTGGGAATCTGAGGGTGGCTGCCTTCAGGGTAGCATGAGGGTGGAGCCTTACCAGTTGTTGCAGGGCTGGCACATTTGTTAAAAGAAATAAAGAACTCTCTAGAGACCTGCCTTGCCTTGACCACATGGGTCATAACATGTTATTAATACCTTTTCCAGTGTCTCCAATAAAATTTTATCAAGAGCTGTGTCTTTGCATCTCTCTACGTAAGCCCTCTAGTTCAAGAAGCTGACAGTAAGCAAGATGACTTCACCCAAAGCATACAACATTGTAAAAGAGTTTTAAAGAATACATCCACAAAGAAGCCTTTGTAGTCAGAAGCAGTGGAAAATCTGTAATACCCTCAAAGGTGATAGAATCAGCAACACACGGTTTGCAGCACCTGACTCTCTCCTTCTGCAGTATAGTACTAGCATTCTCTTAATCATATATTTTAGGCCTGGCACACTTTCAAAAGAATACTAAACACATGTTTATAAGGAGCCCAGAAAAAATCTGCTTCAGAAAGCTCAATTCACATACTATGGGATAATCAGCTGTCTGATTGGACGTAACCACAGTAACCTATAATGGCCAACAAAACTTAGGCTTAGGCTTGTTGAAGTCTGCTAGATCTTATCCATGTCACATTCTATGTTGTGAGGAAAGCGGAAAACACTATTTTAAAACTGAAATGGTTAAAGAAGTCTTTAAACTGTTTCAGCTGTTTGTTGGAGATAAGACAAGTCAATGTCATGAGCATATGGCATAAGATAATTACTACTGGAAGGCATTTGTTTTTTAAACATAGGAATATGGAATAGTGGAATATGAACTATGAGCATGAACAGGGAAATAAGTGTGACCGAAGAATGCTGACAACAGAATCTTTCATAATTACACCATGTATTTTTGACATAATGTCTGAATGTATGAATTCCACAGGGAATAGAAATAATACAGCAAAAAGAGGTGGAGATTGGGAAAAAAAACCTGAAAAGAAGCAAAAATTCTCCTTTAGAGGAACAAGAATTAATGGCCTAACTGATGAAACTGTTTAAACCATCACCCTTTTAGTGATTTAAATTTACATCACATTCCTTATCTTAAAATTTGCAGTTAATGTTGTTTACCTCCTTTGACATTTAAATCATGTCTAAAATTCATAATGGAATGTCCAGTGTTCTATTCACTTAATTCCATAATGTACGTATTAATCCATTAGTGCTGTTAGTAGTTTTCATTTTCCAACAACATAATTAAAACATACAGTAAATAGCATTTTTACCGCAGACATTTAGTCTGTAGCATGAACTAAATTCTCTCATTTCTACAAAAGAGAAAAAAAAGAAATTAAAATCTCTTGAGTTCTGTTTTTTTTTCTGACTGCATTAATTCTTTGAATAAATTTGCCTGGTCTTACAGACAAATAGCAGATCCAATAAAAATAACCCATTGTACAGAGGAGCAACTTGTATATTTTTTGGAGCTAGAAGCCAATTTAACCTTATCCTTCAGTGCAGATCCCACTTTGGATGATATGTGCAATCTTTTCATTTCATTTTTATTTGCATCCTGCACCTTTTCTGGCAATGGAAAAGCAGAAATGCTACAAAATAGGGTAAAGGCAATATGGATTCAGTGGTGTGCCAGCTAATGTCTAAGCATAAAGGGCTTCATACCAAATATGAGAACAAATATGTGGTTCACAAATCTACATCTCTAATGCTCAGAATGAAAAATTGCTAAGTAGTTATAGAGGAAAAAAGATAGATCAAGAAATGATGAACCAACATTTACCTTTGTCACAACTCTGCTTTAGGTCAGTAGATTTAATACATACCCATACACACAGGCATAAATGTCTAGTTCTTATTATGGACATCACAAGACCATCAGAATCACTTGGGGAAAAAGTCACGATATGTCGCAACACATCACATGATGCGGTGAGCTTGACATCCCTGTGTAAAAGCCACATTCAGCCTTGTACACAAGAAAATGACATAACATTTGTATCTCTCTCTGCCCCCCCTCCCTTTGTGGAAGTTAAAGGAATAGTGGATCATATATACAATTCTGATAACTATTACAGTTATGTTTCCAATTTCAATGAACTGTCACAGTCGGGTCAGAATGGGTTCCAAGGGTATCAAAAATGGATTTAGTGGCAAAGGAAGCCCATCCCTTGACTAGTCAGTATCCTTAGTATTTGCAGTAGATGAGATTCTGTAATTCTTTCCATGAATAGCTCTATATAGGGCTGTCCAATCCAAGTCAAGACCTTGGGTAGCCATGGCCAGGTCAGTTCTTTGTAGAAAAAGGTGATAACTTGTAGGCTATGATGCCACTTGTAAGTCTAGAACAAAGTTGCATCTAGAAAATCTCCCAAACTATTTTTCTAAGAGATTAACTCTGACTCCTTATTATCAGTTGAAATCCTTAGCTTTTTTCATATCCAAACAATCTAAACAATCTAATGATCTAAACAATCACTGCCAAATATAGGCAAGCAATATATAGATAGCTCAGTTCACAGTGCTGGAAACTGTGCAGTTGTTATGTTTTTATAAGTGTTAATTTAGAAGATGGAGAAAATTGTATGCTTTAATTTAGGATTATGACCTTTCAGTAAGAAATCTCTCTCTGAAGGCCTCTGATGAGACAAAAATTCCACTAGACTGCTAAAAATAAACTTCATGAGAAGCCATTCAGCTCAATGTCATTCCACTCCAAGTGACAGACTCATCAACACAAATACAGCTGCTGTTAAAATATTGTGAAGCGCTTTCTCCAAAAGACGACATTTGAAGGGGACAGCAAGGAGTAAATCTAAAAACATTTGGAGGAGAGTCACCTTTTTCTTCATATGAGTTAGTGTCCTGTGAAAACCACATTTTCCCATATGGTAGAACATAATGCATTGGCTTGAATAACCCATTATCTCACACTACTTACTGAAAGAAGGAAAACCACAAATAAAGTTGCTAGTAAGACATTTAAAAGCTGTTTCATTTTTTTTTTGTTACGGTAAACCACCCAAAAGGATTAACATAGATAAGAATTCCACAACCAGCTTCCTTGGAATAAGCTTACTGAGCTCACAATAAGACTTATTTTTTAGTAGGCAACTATATGATTGTATTGGAAGCCTTACCAAGACAAAACTTGTGAACTCAGAATGCTAATAACAGGTTAGGCAGCAAGGACAGCTCTTTGATGGAGTAGATTTTTAATCATGTACCCAGTTAAAGACTGAGATAAAGAAAAATATTCTTACCCTAATCTATATAAATCTAAGAAAAACTGCCCCAACAAAACTTCCCTGTTCCCGAAATGTAGGGGGGAAAATGCAATTACTGCTTTTCACCATCACTCCTGCATCGTGACAGAAACCTCAGCTGTAACACATTTTCTTCCAATAAAACTCCAATTTGCATTGATCCTAACCCCAACTCTTCATTTTCTCATTTCCATCAGATAAAATCATTTATCATTTAACAAACATTCTGGAAAGCAGGGTTAACAAATGTTCACAAACATCCGTTCTCTCAGCCTCTCTGTGCTTCCCTAGCCAGTATTAAAATTCAGAGACCTTTTACTGATGGCATATTAAAAAAAAATAAAATCAAGATTCCCTACTCTATGTGTGACTTTGGTGACTGCCTGGATTAGTCCTTGCAGTTTTCTTGGCAAGATTCCAGCAGTGTTTTGCCCTTGCCTTCTTCCTAGGGCTGAGATAGACTGACTGGCCCAAGGTCCCCAGCTGGCTTTATATCTAAGGTGGGACTAGAACTCATGGTCTCCTGGTTTCTGTGCTGGTGTCTCAACCACTATTCATCTGACTCTTTCCTTATTCTAAGTCCCCAAAGAAGTAACCGAAAGAAGGCTTGTAGCACCAAGCACATATTTGCATAAAAGATGTTTGACCTATGGTGTTTAGTTGTCTGTACCTTTTGGCAACTGCTACTCTTCCTTGCTCATCCCGCATCTCACTAATGGTATTACAAAAGGGAAAATGCAATAAAATAGGAAAAAAAAGGAAAAGCATACTTTTTAGAACCACAAAATGTGAGTCTCGCACTGAGTCCCACACAACACAGACAAAGAACCTTCACTGTATGGTTAGGGTGCCACCAATTTACTGGTTTTCTTGCCTAGAAAACGTAAAATTGCAAATTGCTAAAAATGGGCCTGATGCTATGAATTTTCTTGCCCATAAATAAAGAATTCATTCTTGTGTTTCATTGAAGAAATAGCCTTTTTTAGATGCTGCTCATAAATTTATTTTGGAAGTCAGCCCAATAGTAATCATGACTTTTTGTTTTCCAGTCCAGATTGCCTATCCCATCTCTTTAAGTATACATCTGTATTCAGTTTTGCATATTACAAATCCTTCTTGAATACTTTTTTTTAAAAAATGACAAATCTATTCATTTTTAATATGTGAACTATAGATACAAATCTGTAGATTCTCGACATGCCTGAAATTTGTAAAAATGTTAAGAGCTTTATATTCTATTTCAGCAGAATTAATTTTTTATATTTATACTTTTATATTTATATTTCAAACAACCTCTTTTTAATAATAAATGGTTTTGCAAGAAAACTATCAATGAAATGCTGCATGGTGAGAGGGGGGAAATCAGTTACGATTGTGTGGTAGGCATAAAGATATGTCACCCTCAATTAATGGAAATGTGTTTTTGTAAACATGAAATACATGGAAATAAAGAATGTGTATGCAGATGTTTATTTTCATGTTTATCAATACGATATTTAAGATCAGTGGCTGAGTTCCTATGTTATATTAAGCTATGTTTCTTTATCTAGTGTATATTGGATCAGCTACATTGCACCAAGCCATAAAACATGGTCTACAAGCCACAGTGACTGAATTCACAAATCACAATAAATCAGAATCCAAGAAACCACAATACTGCTTAGTTTGATGTGTGAATATGAAGAAGAGAAAAGTAAAGTCAACCAGCCTGCTTAGTCAGCTTAACAATTTAAAGTAAAGAAAGAATATGGTAGATAGTGTTATGTTCTTGGGCTCAAAAATAGATATAGATGAACATTATGCCCAAAGCTGAATCCTAAGGAGGCATGCAAAGCATAAATGGTCTTTGTTGCTCCACAGACAAGGCTAGAATTAGTGACTTTGTGACTGAAAAACTCAGAAACAAAAACTGACTTAAATGTTGGGTTTTTTAAATACTAGAAGATACTTCTTGGGTGATAATTAGCGATCAGGCTGTCTAGATCAGTGTTTTTCAACTTTGGCAACTTTAAGATACATGGACTTCAGCTCCCAAACAATTGCTCTCCTTAACTTGTTCTACATATTACAACAGTTGCCACCTTGTTCCTGTACCAGAGTAAGGTTAAATCTTATGCCAAAGACTTTTCTGCCAGTTCAAGGACTTGCACTCATCTGGCTGTGGCCTGTATCTTTCAGTGGTGGGTTTCTATTTTCCTTGTCTCCCCTCCACACTATTTTCTGTGATAAAGAAAATATGGGACAGTTGTGAATGCATCTATTTATGATATGCCACTCTATTATATTTGTGATATACACTCTACTTTTGGGGGAACTATCTACAATCCAGACACCGAGACCTGAGATGACTGATCCTTAAGTGTGCATCTTGCCCAGCTTCATGCTGGGCAGGGCTTTTTTTGTCATAGAACGCCCAGAACGGAGTTCCGGCACCTTTTTTGGATGGAATCTTGTAGGGTAGGCAAGGCAAGTTGTATGACATGTGTGAGTTCCGGCACCTTTTTTTTCTTTTCTTTTTTTTACAAAAAAAGCACTGATGCTGGGTATCATTATGTAGGTTTTCTGGACAGAAGGCTTTTCAAGCATACAAAGATTGATAGGTAAATTGACCCTTGCATTTTGGCTGGGTTTCCCTAGTCTCTTTCTTTACCAAGGGGTGTGATGGGAAGACAAGTGATCAACTGCCGATGGCAGCAGCTATTAGCAACACATGGAAAGGGCTTCTAACAATCTGTTAAATGAACAGATGCTCAGTTTTAATTTGGAGAAGGCAGAAATGAGAATTTAGCTGCTGAAGTTGGCCCAACCAAAGTGCAACCTCGGGAGAGGGAGTGACAACAGCTGTCCTCTAGAAAACTACTGCAGCATCTAATGGAACCACTGATTGCCATAGAGAGTGTGTCTGCTAATTTCCCAGAAGCTCTGTGGCTAATTAAAACAAGAATGCCAAGGATATATTTAGCTTCCAGAGCTCTTTCACCCAAACAGAAATAAAACATTACAATGTTAACCCTCACCCCAATAGGAAGTGGAAGGCACATTATGATACATGATGGGAAAAGAGCAATACAGAACATTTCACTGAGTATTCAGCCATTCTTTTAATTATTTAATTAGCTTATAATTATATGTGCTACTTTCTCCCAGAGGGCTAGGACATCACTTTCATGTGCATACACACAAACACACTTTGAATCTATATATTCTGAATGCAATGACAAAAAGACTTTAAGACCAGGATTTGTATATGTTTTACAAAACCCTAGGATTCTGTGAGAATTTGATGGGGATCTATGTTGCTAATGGGGAAAAAGCATTATGTCATGCTTCATTATTGTTAAACCAGAAGTTAAGGCAATGTCTCGTAAGGCTAGTGATATGCTTAATCTATTCTAATCTGGACACCTTTCTGGTCCATGGGAAGCCTCTTCTGCCATCATTCTGATCCTGCCTCCTAAAAACTGGAAATGATTGGTTATGGGCCATCAAGCTGATATCAATTCTTACCAACATATATTTTCTTCATAACGAGCTATCACTAACCAGGTCCTTCTAAGGCAATACACAAGCTTTATCATGCAATACAATTCAATTGCTCAGCCAGAAATGCTAAGTGTCTGTTAACCCTGTGTGCCTTAAGGTTTAGCACAAAGCTAAAATAGCAAATAAGGGCATTGTCAACTTTAAAAATGAGCATGGCTGCGGCCATCTTCCTTATTCATTTTCGGTTGACACGTTGAAAGGAGGGAGGCGGGATTGCCAGGTGCTTCTCCAGTCTAAATAAACTTTTGTCCCATGGGAACCAAGGTCATCGGCTGCTCCAGAGAATGTAGGCTGGGCGTTTTGTGAAAAGCCCGCCAAGAAGATGTATTGGGGAACTTAGTTGCTTGCACAGCCTTAGGGGTGGAATTTCTGAACTTTGTATTGGGGAATTCTTATGTGTGTGTCTTCAGACTTGGTTTTACTTTTGACGTGCTGATACTTTGTAACTAATAAACATGTTCTTTGAGGAAATTCCAAGCCTTGGAGTTCTGCTTTATTTGTCTCTGTCTGTCGGAACCATGACAGGCATTATGGAGTCAATTCCTCCCCTCCAACAGCTCCTGAATAGATGATGAAGGAATGAGGAAGTGGTTACAATTCATCTAAATTCTCAGCCAACAGCGTGGCATTACCTGCAAGCAAAAGTAAATGTACATTCAACTCATGTCTCCAATTAACATATCTCTAACATCACCATGCTGTTCTTTGTAAGCTAGGCTCTTTAATCTAGAGACTATCTTGCAGGTCAACATAATAACTCACCACTTAAGAGGTACATGAAGTGTACTGACAAACTTAGGATGCGTCAGAATCTGATTTCTCTTCTAAAGCAACAGGGCACTAAGGGCCTTTCCCCGCTATTGATTTATAAAGAGCCTTTTTCTATTGATGAGTTGAATTGTTCTCCAACCATCCTTGAGTCAGCAGAAAACAAGACATGCCATTGTATCCCCATTACTGATCCTGCTCCTATCGCCTCTAATTCAAGTCACCAGAGCCATCTAACATCTCTCCAAGATTTTAAGTGATGAACAGATTTTGCATGCCTTGAGGCTGTCCTTGGACAGTGTCAAAAATAAGAACAAAAATACTACTTTAACACTGATACAGTTGTAGCCTGGCTCATGGGAAACATGACGGAAACATGGCAGAAAAAGCAGGTTCCCTACTCATGTCTGTGCCATGGTTGTAGGCAAATTGAGGAAAGTCCTAGGAAAATACATAAAAAGTGTTGGCTGCTAAAGAAAAACACAGTGATATAATTATTTTATGGAAAACCTGAATGCCATGAGTAATTTCAACAAATACAGAAAATAAAGTATAATTATACATTTCTTAGACTGTCATGAAAAGATAATAATTATCTTCTAATGAAAAATGAAAGTGTATTAAAATCTATCAGCTGGATTATGTCACATTCAAAGCAAACCAACTGAAATTGATGGGGATTATTAAGTCAGAATTAATATAAGGGCCTTTCATTTAATTGGGTCCAGTCTAACTATAACCAAATCTTGATCCAACCTTTTATAATTCCAGTATTTTCCTTACATTTTTGTCTAATAGAAGAAAACATTTGCAGATGGGTTCTCTAGTTAAACCATCTGCAAAGGAAGACTGACAGACTATTCTATTATATTCTGTGATTTCACTAATCAATTAAGTGTCAGTAGAGTTAATAAACTGTTACTCAATTATGTAAGGTATTTTCTTCAATAAGGCAACAAAGAAAGATGAAAACAGAATAATAGGTGAAAATAATTTCCTTTCCTGACTGCTTCTCTAATATCAAGTTGTTGCTGATATTTTGCCAAAATGTATTTAAATATGTCTTCATATTGTGAAAAGTCTGATTTCATGAAAGTAAGAAAACTTTTTACAATATTTATTTCTGTCAGTTTTAAAAGTTACCTTTATTACTGCTGGTTTTTAAAAAAAAAATGTTTTAACTTTAATATATGAATACATTCAATGTCAAATTTTATGATTGCTTTGCTATAAATGCCTTAGGAAGATGCAGACTGAAGTCCATTTTCCTCTTTCTCTACAGAGCTCTTTTGGCTCATCCAGATACTTCCCTAATCTTGGCCTCAAGTGCCTCAGTAACCTTTTTTACATGATACACCTTCGTCTATTCCCAGTGGTGGGATTCAGCCAGTTCGCACCAGTTCAGCAGAACCAGCAGCTAATTTTTTGTTGCCCAGGCCCAGAACGGACTTCCGGATGCAGCATCCACACAGAGAACCGGTTGTTCATATATTTGAATCCCACCACTGTCTATTCCCCACCCTATCCTGAAAAGATTGAACTCATCTTTAGCTGTTCCAATTTTAATGAAGTGTGTTCCCTCTTCTCTTGACATTATTTCTGCCATGGACATAATCTAGCAAGTTTCACCAGTGAGGTAGCTTATCAGGGATGAGGATCTGCCCAGTTTATATTGGTCAGTTTAGGTTGCTATGGACATACTTCCTGTGGCCAGTTTGAGTGGGTTAAAAGGAGAGACAAGAAATCTGATTTTCATAGAAGCACTGCCCACAAAATGGCTCATCAGTGCTTTCTGAAAGTCTTTTTGTGACCAGGTTCCTCACATGGACAGGCCTAGCATTCTTTGGAAAGAGAGCTAGATCTATTAGCACCCTCCTGATAAAGATAAAGGAGGAATAAATGCCCCACTACCTCCACACTATGACAATCTAGGATTGAGCAATCTAGCAATCTAACACACACACCCCTTCAAAGTATCCACCTTCATTTATCCAGATCTGCCCACCATGTTAAAAAGAGCAAATGGTAAATATTTCTCTCATTGGTGACACTCAATGGAAGGAGAAATAAAGTCAGAGAAATCCCCAGTTGCTTTCCTTAATGTGTCCCATAAAGAAATAGTAACAGTAAGTATCACCAACCATTTCAACAACACAGAACAGGACTCAGCCATCAGGGCAGCACAATTAATATTTTCCTGTCAACTCAAGGCTTTGTGGATTACACTTTAATGTGGCGGTGCCTTTAATGTAATCATGCCTGACTTGGGATTTCAGCTAAGATCTTCATGGCTTAAAGTTTAATCAACATTGGAAGGTGAAAAACCTTCCTTCTTTTAAGGATTGCATTCCCTCGTGAGTAATCTGATAAAGAGCCACATAACTGTATACAGTAAACACTTAAGCTCTGGTTCTTGTTTATAACCCTCCATTACTTTTCCTTCTTACTTCATCCCATTTCCATCTTTCTCTCTGTCTCGGAGAAGCTGTTCCTGCCAGAGGTCTGTATTAATCACTGTCAGAGGATTTTTGAAATTAGCCCGAGGCTTGCAAAGTTGTCCACCTTTGGTATTTGCACAACAGCCATTACATTAGGTAACAAAACAAGGAGCCATCCATTTCAATCACTTGCTCTCTGTTAGAAGAACCAGGCCTCGAGCAATTCTGGCAAAGGGTTCAAAGATACTTATTACTGAAATGTTTTTATGGGTTATACTTTCCAGCCAGTTGTGAAAAGATTTATGTTAAGACTTCAAATTGGACATTTAATTCAAAGACAAAGATTCCTGTATAATAACATAGTAAAAAGAAATTAATAAACTTAGCTATAAAGGAGGGTGCTCTTTCATTTCTATCAGGACACAATAAAGGTTTCCCATAGTTATAACTCAAACAGTGGATACAATGGTGGAAACTAAAACTTTTCTCATTCCAGTGTAATACAGTATGACTAATATTAACCTACGTCTACTGCTTATTTCCATTCCCAAAGCATTTTGTTGCTTGCTGCTTGAGCTAGGAAATTTAAGAGTTGCTTTAATCAGTCAGTTCCTTTGTGAAAAACACTATTCAATGTTGACATCTTAAAAAAAAAATAACACAGTTTATAGCGCAGCTTCAAAGAATGGGAAATAGGCAGATCAGTAAAAGGTTGTTGGTTGTTCTCAAGTAACATCATCTAGAACCAGAATCTGAAACCAAGATGCTAAACACCTGCTTTTACAAACCGTAAACTTCCCAGAAAGATTTCCAGTCTATTCCAAGATTGAGCAGAATTTCATTCAAGTCATATTATGACGTGTCAATTTAGCCGTATGTTCTGCCTACTGGTTGTGGCAGCTAATGTCTGGGAGTTAGCCAGTCACTGATCCTTGAAAGGATGTAGCTATCCAAATACTATCCTCTGTCTGTATTTGCCATCTATAGATTCAATAGCCCAAAGGGAATTGAATTTTGTTTTGCTATCAACTTTCCAATATAAAGCTCCTTTTGAAACTTTGAAATGTTTCTTAATTTAAATTCTTAGCATTTATTTATCTATCTGTCTAACTCAAAGGCATCACTATGTACTGGTCTAACTAAGGAAGATGACCTATTCAAATACACTGCAGTATGACCAAGTATTTTTTTTCCTACTATCTTGACCAGTTTTTTTACAATTCTGCAATTACTTAAGCTCCTTTAATTAATGCTGTTATTTAAAAAAAAGGCTGCGCATCAGATTTTCCATTTGAAGAGACAGAAATGATATATTCTCTATTGAACATATGCTAAGAAATTTAATAGCTTTCTGACATAGCCTGTTTGTTCATAACTTTACACTATTGATCAAGTTATCTATCTGTGGCTGTAAGCATATTAAATCATTTCAACTTCATTTGTGTGATGACTTGTGCTACACATACAGACTGTGCTAATAATCTCAGTATACTTTGAATGGCACACTTGAAATTGCTATTTATATATTAAAAATATGCAGAAAAAATGAATTCTTAGTTCTTATCCATTTCAAATTAGATTCAGCGCATCATTCTGAAGAGAGCATACCTACCAGTGGTTTACATTTGTCTCCCCAGTAAGCTGTTTAATCAAAAGTAATTTGTGTTAAGCATATTGGAGCGTGTTTCATTAGTTGAGGATGGTATCTGATTTATTCATATGCTCAGCAACATATGTTGCTTGTGCTTTTGAAGCTACACCATTTTCAACTGTAAATTAAAGCTTTTGCTTTGGGCTGATGGCTGGCATGCTGCCTGTTTTCTTTCGGACACAACTGTAAGGCAGAGAAGCAGCAGTACATCTCTGGATGAGTGATTACAAAATTGTCTGTGTGTTTAAGAGGCTAGGTAGAGTACAGAACACCTTCTGAGAAATCAAATCTAAAATTAAAGACCACTGGGGTATTTGTAGAGTACATAAATATTTTAAAGACTGTTTAAATGCTTGAATGAAAACCTTACACAAAATGGTATCATGCTACCGGTACCACAGGAAGAGTTTTTCTCTCTGTTTCACCCCACACATCTGCACAAATGCAGACATCCTAAATTCAGCCCTCAGACTGAGCATCATCATCATCATCACCACTATTATTGTTGTTATTGTTATACTACAAGCCACAGTGGACTTGTTCACACATGATGTTAATGCCATAAACCAAGATCTGTAAACCACAATGACTTGGTCTCCAACTACACTAAAGCAAAACCTAAGAAATCATATTTTGTGGTAATGCAGGGAGAAATGGGAGCAATTGCCAGATCTGGAAGCAGGAGAAACAAATAGCTGAAAAGAGGCAGCAGGCTGGTCTATAATTTGCCCACATAACTTGGAAAGGAAAACTCAACTGACCAGATCTAGAATATAAAAAGTCCAGATAACCAATAAATTAGAAATAGAGAAAAAGAAAAACCTAATGCCTGGTGACCCTTCTGTGACCACCTGGGTGTTTTCAGCCCCAGCGTGGTAGCTCCATGGAAGGCCTCCATGGATTGTTGCCGGTATAGTAGAATAGCTGGTGTCACCCTCCTGCCAGGGATTGGCAGGTTCTTTTAGGAGCAGGAGAATTGTCATCCATCTATTGAGAATTATAGGTAGTCCTCAACTTAACCACAGTTCATTTAGTGACCATTCAAAGTTACAACTGCACTGAAAAAAAGTGATTATTTTTCACAGTCTACGACCATTGCAACAGCCTCATAGTCACATGATCAAAATTCGGACGCTTGGCAGCTGGCTCATATTTATGACGGTTGCAATGTCCCAGAGTCATGTGATCCCCTTTTGCGACTTTCTGACAAGCAAAATCAATAGGGATGCCAGATTCACTGAACAATGGGGATACTAACTTAACAACTGCAATGATTCGCTTAACAACTGTGGCAAGAAAGGTTGTTAAAAAAAATAGGGCAAAATTCACTTACCGTCTCATTTAGCAACAGAAATTTGGGGCTCAAATTGCGGTCGTGAGTCGAGGACTATCTGTACTTAGAACGGGTTATCAATTGTCAGAGACAAGAAGGTGAGATTCTGATTCTGGCTAGTCCTTCTATTTTGAAACAAGTTCCCTTGCCTGCCTATCCCGCCTTAGGCATCATTAGTTGAGATGGAGGGTGCTACTAAGTGAGAGAACAGAGTGCCACTTTCACTGTTTGAAGTGTCACAGGATGTTTGTGATGGCTGATTCTCTTAAATCATTTGATTCACAAGCTCTGGGCATTTGGGTCTGAAATTTTAGTCCACAATGGGCATGAGTTTAGACAGACTCCTGGAGACAGTGCAGGACAGAGGGACCTGGTGTGCTACGGTCCATGGAGTCACGAAAAGTTGGACACAACTCAGCGATTGAACAGCAACAACTTTAAATGTACAGTATCTTCCCCTCTACCAGTTTCCGAGGCTTTTTCACTGTTAATTTTCTGAACTTTAAACTGTAAAATATAACTCAGTTGCTTATATTTATGTAGCCATTTCATTTATAATGGCTCTTTAACCGTGATCTTGAAATTGCTGCTGTAATGCAAAGTGGATGCTGTAAACACTGTAAAGATCCATAAAGTTTTTAAAGGATTTTTGCAAAATCACCAGTTCTGTGAGCACATATCTGTTAAAATATGTCCATATCAAATATTCATTGTGAAACATAATCAGGATTGATTGAATTAATGGCTTTGTGATGAATCACTCCCATTTACTTTTCCCCAGCAAAACTAGTGGGAATTTTTAAACTTGTCCTCCACTGTATAGAACAACATATCCTCTTAATAAACACCACCATCTAGTGGAGCTAAGACTTTGCAATTCAAAAAAATCTTTTCCCTATAATTGAGAGATGAAATGCACAAAAATTATTTCAGTGATTTCAAAGCAACATAGTATTTATGTTCATTTTTCCTGTCTCTTGATTAACAGTCTCTTCAGTTTTTCAAACTTGAATTAATTGGGATAGTATATTACTCAACACTGAAATATCCACACATTAAATCAGAGCACTATAGCATTTTCTATCTATATTCTCTTCCAGTTTGCGTAAAACAGGTGCCACGGATGGTGTTACTGCCAGAATCCTTCCACACATATAGATTTCATTGCAATATTTCAGTCCTAATGGAATGTACTGTGTTGTTACAATTAATTTACATGTACCCTGGGTCTTTGGAAAGCATCTGTCAAAGTTGTCAATATGAAGCAGAATTGTGTCCTGAAAATGTCATGTATTCGTATTTTTTATTTCTTTACCCCAGGCTATATTATCATATTCATTGTATGTGTCACATCTAACCTCTTTGAAAACAATGAGTGATTGGATTTGAAACCTAAAATGATTGCTTTCAAAACACATGTTCCATATGGATACTATAGTCTCACTTACTTGTACAGAGTTTAGTACTTGAAGATCACTGGACTTAATGTAGCATATCCTGGTTGCCTCCATGCCCTAACTTGTATTTGGATGCACATTTTGTATCCTTCCACAACTCCTGATTTGTGTGAAAGGACCTGTTTCCATGCCTGGTTCTCCTTAAGAAGATTAAGGTGGAGTGTGGAGAAAGTTAAGGAAAGAAGAAAAATCATCCTACCCCTCTTCTTTCCCATATATTTACAATGGCACTGGAAAAAAGGGACTTAGGACTGACTTGCACTTACAACCATTGTAGTATCCCATCAGATACATGATCAAAATTTGGACATTTGGCAACCAAAGTGTTTACTATGGATGCAGAGTTCCGGGGCCATAAGATGGCCATTTGCAACTTTGCCAGCCAACTTCACACAAGCAAAGTCAATGGGGGAAGCTAGATTTGTTTAACGACTATGTGATTCACTTAACAACCACAGCAAAAAAAGTTCATAAAATTGGGCACATCTCACTTAATGATTCCTTCACTTAGCAACAGAAGTTCCAGTCCCAACTGTGGTTGTTAGTCAAGGACTACCTGTATGTTAGATAGAATAATAAAAGGAAGAACAGAATATACATAATTGCACATAATACACATAATGAGCCGTGATGGGGCAGTGATTAGAATGCAATATTGCAGACTGATTCTCACCGGCTCAAGGTTGACTCAGCCTTCCATCCTTCCGAAGTTGGTAATATGAGGAGCCAAATTGTTGGGGGCAATATGCTGACTCTGTAAACCACTTAGAGAGGGCTGTAAAGCACTGTGAGGAGGTATATAAGTCTAAGTGCTGGTGCTATTGCAAGTTTGAGAAACCTTGGATGTCACAGGAGGTCCATGCAATGTTGAAGGTGAGAAACACTACTTTCAAATCAGTTGATGTGGCAGCACTTAGAATAGCAAGAGCTGATTTGAGGCATGCTATAAAATCAGCAAAGCGAGCCTATAATCAGAAAGTACAGAATTTCTTTCAAGATCCTATGGATCCAAGATGTATGTGGCAAGGTATTCAGGTAATTACTGATTATAAGGCAGCTTCCCTGACATGTAAGGGTGACACGGACTCTCTAAACAAGCTAAATATATTTTTGGAATGGTTTGAAGCCACAAACAATGTTCCAGCAAGGAAGGCTGTTCCCCTTCCTGATGAGCAGGTGCTCAGGTTTGATACAACTGTTGTTCGGAAGGTCCTACGGAAAGTCAACACTTGGAAAGCTGCGGGTACTGATAATATCCCTGGGCGAGTACTTAAGCAGTGTGCTGACCAGATGGCCTACGGTTCTCACAGACATCTTCAATCCCTCATTGCATCAGGCTAGGGTTCCATCATGTTTTAAGACTGCAATCATTGTACCAGTGCCCAAAAAACTATAATCACGTGCCTTAATGATTACCATCCAATTGCACTCACTTCCATTATGATGAAGTATTTTGAGAGATTGGTAAAGGACTATATCAGTGGTTCTCAACCTTTTTAATGCCGCGACCCCAACCGGTCGTAAGTCGAGAACTAAACTGGTCGTAAGTCGAGGACTAAACCGGTCGTAAGTCGAGGACTAAACCGGTCGTAAGTTGAGGACTACCCAACCGGTCGTAAGTCGAGGACTTTCCCTGCCCGGGAGCGCCGCACATGCGTGGTTCCACCCCCTGCGCTGGCCGAGGCGTAGCTGGCAAGTGGCAGAGACGGAGCAGGCCGACCACCAGCTGGCCCAGCCCAAGGGAGGTAAGGCACCCGCCGGAAAAGGGGGAAAAAAATGGACAAAAAAAATGGCGTACAGCCTTGCTTGGCGACCCCCATGAAATGGTCGATTGACCCCAAATGGGGTCCCGACCCACAGGTTGAGAACCACTGGACTATATGGTTTGATGCCTTCCCTCTACATTTGACTAATTAGTTTGCCTATTGGAAGAACCGCTCTGTAGAAGATGCACTTTCCTGTGTGCTTCATCTTACTTGGTGCACCTGGAGGGGAAGAATACTCATGTGTGAATGTTGTTTGTTGAATTTAGTTCGGCATTCAATACAATTATTCCTCAGCATCTGGTGAACAAACTGGGCCTATTAGGTTTTTAATACTCCTTTACGTAATTAGATACTGATTTTCTTATTGATAGGCCCCAGTTTGTGTGAGTAGAAAAGAAAGTTTCCAACTCCATCTCCTTGAGCACAGGTTCCCCACAGGGCTGTGTCCTGAGTCTGCTACTGTTCACCTTGATGACCCACGACTGCTATGCCAAATCTGCTACAAATCATATTGTGAAGTATGCAGATGACACAGTAGTGGTGAATCTTATCCGGAATGACAATGAAGGTGCTTATAGGGAAGAGGTGAAGGCTCTGGTGGACTGGTGCAATAAAAGTAATCTGGTTCTAAATGTTGATAAAACAAAGGAGATCATTGTAGATTTTAGAAAGAGCCGGCATTGTCATACTCCACTCAGTATCAAGGATGCAGCTGTAGAGGTGGTCAACAGTATTAAATATCTGGGGGTGCAGATAACTAACAATCTGAATTGGTCTCTCCACATATCATCCTTAGTGAAGCGTATAAACCAGTGTCTGCATTTCCTGTACTGTATGAGGAGAGCACATCTTTCTCCTTTTATCCTGGCCACTTTTTACAGAGGCACGATTGAGAGCATTTTAACAAGAGAGCATTTTAACAAACTACAACATTGTCTGATTTGGAGGCAGCAGTGCCTCAGATAGAAAGTCCATACAGAGAGTGGTAAGGACAGCTGAGAAGATCATAGGAAGTTTGCTTCCTGGTATTCAGGATGCTGCTTATAAGCACTATATGCTTAGAGCTCAAAGCATTGTTAGAAACCCCACACATCCACTTTTTACAGTCTGTTTCTGTTGTTGCTCCCCTGTGTGAGGAGGTTTCAAAGTATTTCTAGCAGGACTACCCAATTCTGTAATAACTTTGTTCCCTATGCCATCCATCCAGTAAACTCGCAAGATTTGTTTTTCTCACCATGCACATGTATACATAATTCGATCTAGACTGTGTTGTTTCTCTGTGTCATATAATATATGTGGGTATATGCATAATTCTGTATTTATTTATTTATTTTTGTCATATTTATGTAGTGTATATTGGAGGTGGTGACTCTTTGAGAGCTGTATGCAACGAAATTTCATTTTAATGTATGCCAATTAGTGAACATTCAGAGTAGCAATAAAGTTCTTATTCTTATTCTATTCTGTTCTATTTATATTATTCTTTCACACTTATTGATATCATTTGTTAGTTTATTTCTTTCAATGTTATATGTGTTGGCTTGCCACAACAGATATATATATATATATATATATATATAGTTATTATCAAAATTGTAATAGAAGATTTAAAGACAAGGAGAACATATCCTTCTTCTAAGGTAAATGGTGGCTGATGAACATAATGTAACAACTTACATTTCTGCAACTGCTCAAACTTACAATGGTATTGAATGAAGAGATTTATGACCAATCCTCAAAGTTCTTTGCAAAGTCAATGGAGAAGCTGGTAAGGGAGGGCAAATCTCTCTCCTCTTCAGTCTTTCTTCGCATGCACCACGCCCTCCTTTCCCCTTTGCTCACTCATCCCCACCAGTGCCCTCCTTCCCTAGACCTCCCTGCACTTGTATAACAGCATGCACCCACCAGTGCCCTCCCTGTGCTTGCCCACATGCACCCATGCATGCATGCACTCTTCCACCTCTTTCCTTGGCCTCCCAGCACTCACATGCATCCAGGCAAACACCCCACAACTTCTTTCTCCAACTTTTCTGAGCTTGTGCTGCACTGTAGCACCCTCATTTTATGCATAGCCTCTGCTGGGCCTCCCACAGTCTCCTCTACACCTCTGTGGTAACCCCCAAGGTCATTACCTGGAACTCCCTCCGTTTCTTCTTTAATGGCCCATGTGTCTTGGGGTTATGATGACAATTAGGACTGCCTTGATTGCAGTAACGTGGCATGACACTTTATGACAATACCAGTTAGAGATGGCAATTCCAGTTCTAACTGCCTTCTAATCTTGAGAACTACCTCTATTTCTCTGCTCTGAGAGACTAAGGAAGGGGGACTGTATAGCCCATTTGAATAGCTTCCCATAAAACCAGGATCTGAAATACTAAGAATATATAGAAGAATTATGACCTTATCTCTTTCCAAACATACATTCTATTGGCCACCTTGCCTCCCATTATTTGGCATAGGAAAGGAACATAGTATATCTATAAATATACTTATATTTATAAAAGTATATGACTGCTTTGTTGGCTAGTTATTTTAACTTTACCATGCTCTTTAGCCCTAAAATAATTTAACAGAGTGGCTAACAATTAAAACGAGGCAAAATAATTAATCACATGTTATAAGGAAACAGGAGAACATTAGCAATAATGCACGATGTTTAACTCACTTTGTAAAATCCAATTCATTTCAGGTAAAACAAATCCCAACACATGTTATGCTTGCAAACTAAATGCTTGGAAAAGATGGGTATTTAATGCTTACAGATTGTAACAGAGTACAGCTCTCAACAACAAAAACACACTTTCAATTTTCTAAACCATTGATTCTTGAAGTATGGTTTACAAACAGTCAGTGATTTGTAAATGTTCAACTCAATGGTCTGCCATAACCTTACCACATTCATGGACCAGAGCATGTTCACCAACTGAATTTCACCTGGTCATGCATGCCAAAAGCTGTCAAGAACTTTTTTGGTGCTTCAGCCCCACCCTTATCTATACTGTCCATTAGCAAAAACCAGTTCATCATTTCTGCCACACCTCCCTGTGAGTAACAACAACCAGTAGCCAATTTCATATCTGAACCTTTTGGTACCTTAGCCCCATCTCCCCACATATTCCAGTACTTAGTTCATTCTCAAAGAATGGATCAGTGGCTGAAAACTGATTTATTAAAGGCTGTAGCTGATATTACTAGCACCAATGGGAATGTAGTACAGAGCAAACTGAAAGCCAGTTTGGTATAGTGGCTAGGAATCAGGGAGACTGGAGTTCTAATCCTGCCATAGGCACAAAGGCAGCTGGGTGACTTTTGGTCTTTCTCAATCCTAGGAAAGAGGCAATGGCAAATCACTTCCAAAGTCTTGCCAAGAAAACTGCAAGGACTTGTCCAGGAGGTCACCAGTAGTCAAACGGGAGTACTAGAATTCAGAAAACTGTTCCATAGTGAATGTCAGATGCAAGTAACTAGGAATAGGAGTTAAGTTCAAAGCACTTCAAGTTTATTACATGATGACTATACACAAGAATCTGATCTATTAATGATCAAGACAATTAGATAAGTCAATGGAATTCATGGGGGGGCTGGACGTAGGTATTTGAGGAAGTGTAGCGACTCCAAACTGATGGTGTGTTTGACCCCGCCTTCAGGCTCCACCTGGTCATCTCTTATAGTGAACAGATCACAAACGTAGTCAGTGACTGAACGTGCAATATGCTGTGCTAAATGGAATGGTGAATGCATATGAGCAATCCCAAAAGAAGACCCGAATAGGAAATATGATGATGTAGAATTAAAAATGGGATTTCATCATTCAGATCAACTCACCCATAACCCTTAGTATTAGAGATTTCTATTGAAGAATGTTCTTGGTCAGCATATTGACAGTAAGAATTATTATTATGACGTGGGGTACATAATACAATGCAAATGGCATACACTGTAAATTATTAAATTAAGATTAAATTTTTTGATACCCATTTTTTTAAAAAATGGAAGGAATGGGAAAAGATATACAAATCCAACAATAATCATTATCATATTCAAAAAAGATGAGCTCCCATGCTTTTAAATAAAGAATATTTGTTTATTTGAGTTCCCCCCCCCCATCCAATTTTCCTAATGTTAACTTAGTGGTCCATAATTATAAAAATGTTCAGAATCATTGCTCTTAAGTTTTAGATATGTAGTCTTTCACTTCTTTATCAGCTCCTGCAGAATGTCTTTTTAAACTGAACATCTTGTGCATTTTTCACTGCTCTTTTCATAGCCGCTGCGGTCTGTATATTTTTATTCCAGATCAAATTCCCCTCAGCCAATAATTTACTTTGGATGGTAATATCCCCCATTTCACAGACACATCTGTTCCACAACATATCCTCTGGAATATTTTCAAAAGTTCAATGTTCTGTGAGGTTTTTTTAAAAAACACACACACACACACAAAAAAAACAGCAGTACCTTCTGATTTAAATTCACTTCCTTTCTCCAATTGTGGAATGAAGTATCACATTATCACATTTGGTTTGGATGTGTAATTTCAGACAGGAGCATTTACTTTGGCCCCTGGCACTTATGACTGGAACAAACTTCTCATGACAACATATGTATTACTAAAGTACACATAGAGAAACAGGGCTTTTTGCTTGTCCCCGTCAGCAATCTCATTAGCCAGAAAATAACTGCCTAATTACTCCACATATTTCGGCCAGTGCCCAGAGCATAGATTAACTCAATTTTTCTTGTCACATAGCTGCATAGTTAGTATTGTTTTTAGTATTCAAGAATATACAAATTTTTATTTTTTTTTTAAAAGGAAGGTAAAAGAAAGAAATGGAAACTGATGAGCCATGCAGGATATGTCAGAGAAAATGGAAATCAGAATAAAAATGATAGGGTAGTGTGTTGGCAAGTACCGTCTCCAAAATGGATGTGAGAGCTATTGCTACAATCAGCAAATAGTCTGATTGTTAGAAAGCTGGTATATCTAACCTATGAGCTACAGGAACACAATGCATCCCTGACACCCAGTGGTCAGTTGATGAAAGTGCAGGATATTTTTTCACATTCTCCAACCATCCACGTCGCTACTGGAAACAGCTAGTACAGTGTTTCTCAACCTTGACAATTTTAAGGCATGTGGACTTCAACTCCCAGAATTCCACAGCCAGCTGGCTGTGGAATTCTGGGAGTTGAAGTCCACATGCCTTAAAATTGTCAAGGTTGAGAAACACTGAGCTAGTACCAAATCTACTTACTTCATAAAAGCATCTTTCATGCTTACCTTACAATCCTAGATAGCATTTTCAAATTAGTATCCTCCAAATATGTTGGATTACAATTTCCAGCTGTCAGGGCTAGGGTTGCTCCCAATTATTTTATTTCATTCATTCATTCATTCATTCATTCAGTTTGTATAAACATCCCTCTCAACCTGTGGGCGATGAATAGTCATAAAAACAATTAAAACAGTTCACACACAAAAAAAGAATATAAGTACAAATAGGAATCAGGAGATGTAATCCATCGGTATCAACATAACAAGGAAACGGGGGGACCTTCATTACTTGTGGCCTCAGGTCCGGGCATATAGCCAGGTCTTCAAGGCCTTGTGAAAGGCCGGTGGGGTCAGGTCCATCCTAGTCTCTGGAGGGAAATGCTCCAGAGAGCAGGTGCTATGGCAGAGAAGTCTCGTCTCCCAGTCTCTGCTAATTGACATTTCCTGGCTCCCAGAAGGTATCTGAAGCACCTCAATATCTCTACAAAGCTTCAAGTCAAACACTGACTCTACATAACCTAAATCAAACTTAGGGGAACAGGGCTGGGAACCTGCGGCTTTCCAGGAGTTGAACCATAACTGCTTGCAACTGCATGCTGGGAGCCAATGGTGTCCGTGGGGTATGATTACAAAAAAAGTGAATATGGCAGCCATGCTGGTTAAGTGAAACACCATCCATTTGATTCACAGATCAAAAAGGGCAGAGCCATGATTGCATCTTCATGGCTGCCATCTTCACCTGTTTTTTAACCAGATGTCTTCTAGGAACAATTATCCAGCAATATCTGGATATCTGTAGGCAAGGAGAAGCATCCAAGAAGTCATGACTCATTGACAAATCTATGCAGTTTTCTTGGCAAAATTTTTGGAAGTGATTTGCCACTACCTTCTTTCTAGGGCTGAGAGAGTGACCGTCCCAAAGACACTTAGCTGACTTTCATGTTTAAGGCAGGATTGAAACTCCATTTTCCTTCCATTTTGGTGTTTTGCTCTTCAGTTTCAGGCATTCAAAAACACTCAGCACGTCTATTTTGAAGCTTGCTCTCTTCCCACCCACCCACCCCCCGCTTTTTATAATAATGTGGAAAATAGCATTGCTGAAAAACAGTTATTTATTGCCCAATTTTGAGAATAGGATTCCACAGAACTCTGGAGACCATAAAAATGGGTATGCATCCCAAATTGCATATAGATAGCAATTCCTGAATTAGTGTTATTTTAGCCAACCTGCTGGGTAAACGTGATGGAAATTACAGTCTATCTGAACTGCAGGGCATCAAACTGGGAAGTCTAAATTACAAGTCACTTGGGAAGCAAACACAACCGGTGGCAGTGGATCCAATTTGTCTATAGAAAACAAAATTCCCATAGACGTGGCGTCAATCACAACAGAATATACTTCCCATATACTCTGAACACAATCTTAAATCACAACCAAGCACACCCTAAGGCAGGAGCACTTTTTCAACATAAAGAAGTACAATGGAAAAGATATTTGAAATATAAATCCAAATATGCCACTATTAGATGGGTTCACATAACAGACTAAGGCACATGTTGGTTTCCTAACCCATCATTAGCTTTACAAATGTCTCACCCAAACAAAGCATATTAAAACTTCATTAATAGTAGTTTTCCTTAGGCTTGGACTATTATCACTTGAGTTCAGCAGTGAGGACCGGCACATATTCCCAGGATTAGAAGGTTCTGGGAGGTTTCGTGATATCAGAAGCAGAACATCCAGATTCAGTCACAGTTTGGATCCATACAGTATTAACCTTGTGAACTCTCAAGCTTCCTCTTTCCACTATATATCCAAGATGGACAGTGATTAATATTTATATGTAACGGTGTAGGTATATACATATGTTATAGCATGTTTATACGTGTGTTATGTACGCATATACCTTTGAGAGCAGGCAACAGAATTTCATTTTTAATGTGTGCCAGTATGTCCACAGTAAAAAATGACAGTAAAGGTTATCTTATCTCTTATTTGATTCTCAGACCCCTGAGCTTAGAATCACAGGTTGGAAGGGGCTTTAAAGGTCTTCTAGTCCAACCCCCTGCCCAATGCAAGAATCCTGATACAATTCCAGAAAAAGGGCAAACCTTTCTTGAAAATCTCCAGGGAGGGAGCACTCATGATTCCAGGAGGCGGGCTGTTCCACTATTTGGGATCATCATTCCGAGACTATGTGATATATGCACAAACAAGCTGCCTTCTTCCGTCGCCTTCCATGGCTGTTCGAGAGGGGAAAAACTTGAAGAGATCCGAAAAGAAAAGGGAAAACGAATGCAACACCTAAACCAGGCGTATCCAACCTTGACACCTTTAAGACTTGTGAACTTCAACTCCCAGAATTCCCATGGCTGGCTGGGGAATTCTGGGAGTTGAAGTCCACAAGTCTTAAAGTTGGCAAGGCTGGATACCCTTGCTCTAAACAATAAAGCCTCGCTGCTCGAAAGCCCAGTGAAGTCAGAGCCGATCTGAGTTCTCCGAGTGCTTTTCCGGCATCGAGGAAACTTCCAAAGAATCGGTGTTTTTTGTTTGTTTGTTCGTTTGTTTTTACCTCGCCCTCCTTTTAAGCGCTTCTGCGGCTTCCACCGGAGGAGGAGCTCATCCCGCAACGGGAAAGAAAACCACTCCCTCGGAATCCGCACATCCCTCTTGGCTCTGTTAGCCGGGATCGGTTTGGGTTGGGGCGTTGCAGCATGGGAGATCCGGTCACGGAGCAAATCGCCGCTCGAACGGATTGGCAGCGCGCCCAGGAAGACCCCGCGGAATTGCGAGACGTCGCCCAGCGCTTGGTGGAGGACGCGGTGGGGAACAGGATCCCCTTCGGGGCTCTTTACAAGGAACAGAAGACGATCGTGATCTTCTTAAGGGTGAGAGAGGCCCCCGGCCTGGCTGCAACAACCCAGCTGTGGAATGACATCTGCAGTTGCCTTTGTTATGCCAGGAAAAGTTTGGGCGGAAAGTGCCGAAGCGTTACGCGCAGGGAAGGCAGCCTCCAAGTTGATTGAAGCGCTCCTGGCTAAGCTATAGCATGGGCAACCTTCGGTTTGTAAACAGGCATCTTGGATTTCTATTAGTAAAGTTAGCCCATCATGATTGACAACGGAGAGATCGGAGGGACAAGTACTGCAAATGGTAACGGTTTGTAAATGATACGTGCCAGTTTGGAGATTGAACCCGGGCTAAACGTTGGGGGGATTTCGCCCAGGGCAAGGGGCTTCCCGCAGCCGCGACCGCTTGCTCGTTTAGAGCAGTGTTTCTCAACCTTGACAATTTTAAGGCATGTGGACTTCAACTCCCAGAATTCCACAGCCAGCATTGCTGGCTGTGGAATTCTGGGAGTTGAAGTCCACATGCCTTAAAATTGTCAAGGTTGAGAAACACTGGTTTAGAGGGTGCGGCCTACTTCCGAATAAGCGTGTGCAGGCTAGGATCACGCGTTATCCTCCAAACGCGCGAGGCAGTGCTAAGTTACTTAATTTAAATTAATTCAAAATTAAACTTAATTCGGGAATGGATCACACAAAGGCAGAACCAAAGCAATCACATTAAAGCTGCGCCTGTTGTGTGACCAGCCACTGTAGCTTGTGGCTTAGGATGTTCTGTAAACACACCTCTTTGTAATTTAGATAGTAAAGTTGGTGAACAAAAAACTGGATCAGCACTGTGCCTGAATGTTGCAGAACATTTAACCTATTTATCGTTCTGTGGTGCCCTGATCTTTATAAATTCAACACACAGGGACAAATAAAGCAGACTTTAATAAACGGAAGATTATCTTGCAAATGTATAATGTGAGCACTCCATTGTTGGTTTGTTTTTCCAGCATTTTTTGTGCTACATCTGTAAAGAATATGTGGAAGATCTGGGCAAAATTCCCAAGAAATTTTTGCAAGTAAGTGCAAACAAAAGTTATATATAATATGGCGACTAACATAGAAGTTTGCAGTCTCCCTAAAGTTACATAATGTGAATTTGCTTTTATATATGCTTGTGTTGAAAAAAAGAACAATTACTGGGAATTGTCTATTGGTGTTGATTCCCAAGAAAATATGGCTATATTATAGTCTTAAAAGTGCATGTTCAAGATTGTCAGCCTTTGAAATACTGTATAATTTTAAGATATTGGATGTTGATTAATACAGTGTGCTATAGAAGTAATTATTGTCAGGTTATACAGATTTGGAGAAAATCCATTAATGTATGCTTTAGCTAATCATCCATTATGGAAACTTCATCTGCCCTCAAGATAAAGTTCAGGATGCAACTAATCTCACCTTAAAGAATCATAATTGGCTATCTGAAGATTGTAGACCTTTGAGGTCACTAAACCCCAATAGATTTTGAAATATACAGAGCTCCTTGAAGGCCATATAGACTTTGAAATCAGCTATATGAAAGATACCTACAGTAACACTGGCTCCTGGTCAGTTTATAGCAACTTATTTTTTAAGGGTCTAAATGATTTGGAATTGGAAACCATTAGAAGGTGTAAAGTCTGGATTTTCCCATAGGAATCTCAGATCTTTCTGAAAATTGCCCTGCCTTGGTGGTTAAATGAATGAGATATTTTTCAAATTAGGTAACAGCTAAACTCCAGGCCATTTAGATATTTTGATGTGCTACATATTTGGAAACATTGATTAGCCATTCCTGGTATTTACAGTGATGATTCCTTGATAGGCTTCTAAGAATTCCTTTGAACAAAGAAAGCTAAGATCCCCAGTGTCTTAGAAGATCCTAGTTCAGGGGTAGGCAACCTTGGCTCTTTTATGACTTGTGGACTTCAACTCCCAGAATTCTTAAGCCAGCATGCTCAAGAATTCTGGGAGTTAAAGTCCACAAGTCATAAAAGAGCCAAGGTTGCCTACCCCTGTCCTAGTTCTAATGTAATGCTTATTGCAACAGGTTGTTTTTCAAAAGGAGATAAGGCAGAAGTGGCAGGATGAATACTGCAAAGGGCCCTATCCACTTCCTAAGGAGTTATGTAATAAAAGTTGTTAATACTACCTCAAGTTTTTACAGCCTCTGGCACTAGCAAACAATGACTCACTGTGATTTTGTCATAGGGATGTTGATTTAATTATCACTAAATAGTTAACATTCAAATAACCATTCTAAAGTATGATTGGTATAATCAGCAATATTATACAATTAACATAGTGATCTAAAAGTATTTATGGCAGCATATCTGTCTCCACTAATGGAGATGTATTGTAAATTCCTAGAAGACCATTAATGTTAGGGTGATAGGGTAGTCTCAACCACATGCTGACCTAGGTTACTGGGTTAATTCATTGTCTGGGTTTGCACAATTCATTGAATTATCAAGTAACCACAGGAGCTAAATTCATAAACTCTGCTATGCCAAAACAAATATTCTACCCGAATTTAACTTAATATATATAATGCAAGCACTAAATCTTTAATTACATGATGCCTCAGCTGCTATGAAGTCCAGGTTTCTGGTATTGCTGTATAAAACAGAATGCTTCGTACTGAGAAGGTAATTTGATCTGTCCTCTATTGTCAGGGGCTCATTGCGTTTTGTTAAAAGGCGCTTCCGATGCTTTTCTCAGTGGGAAAAGGGCTGGTGCATATGTGCAGGAGCTCATTTCCTGTAGCTAAATGATACCACTGCTCCACTCGGTTATTTAAAAGTGGAGGCCATGTCATTTTATGAAGCTGCTTTAAAGGAAGGCCAAGTCTTTGTTAAAGCAAAAATTGCTTCAAAGATTTGCATGAATCTAATTTTTAGTCTGGCACAGAGATTGAATTGTTAAGTATTAGTGAGCAATTTTAAGATTGGGTTTTTTTAAATTTTTCATTCCTTTAGGATGCAAATGTTAGACTTATGGTTATTGGGCAATCAGCACATCATCATATTCGGGTAAGTGCAAGTGAAGAGCAAGTTTATTCTGTTGAGGTGATTGTAAATGTAGCTCTTTTCAGTTTGTGCACCTCTAAGCATGTCCACCCATAAACACATTCACACATATATACTAGATGTACACATGTGCATACCCCTATATAAATAAGACTGCTTAAATAAGGTAGGCACTAAAGCTGCTTTGAAAGCTTCTTTCCAAGTTCCTGGAAATTATCCATATTCTTTTTAGGAGAACGTACTTCTATCATGCATGCTTAGAGCTGCCAAAGCCCAGATTAAACATGTTTAATTGGAAGAAAATTCAACTCAGTGGAATGGGATTTAAAAGCAAGGGTGACCGGGATTGCACCATTTGCTTTCAAAAATAGAACTGTCTTGTGTATTACATTAATACTTAACATATGTTGTTTGCAGCCATTTTGTAATCTGACAGGTTACCCTCATGAAATATATGTAGATCCAGGAAGAGAAATTTATAAAATTCTTGGCATGAAAAGAGGGGAAACCTCCAGCTCAGCAGGTGGGTTGTGCTACTGACTGTCGGTATCAGAAACTACTGATATATGTTTACTTAATGATGTATAAACTGAAAACTCCATCTTTTAAATACATTAAAAAAAATCAAGAATACCATTCAGATCTGATTTGATTATAGAGTTGGAGAGGCCATGTTGGCCACTGTATAACCTCCTGCTCAGTGCAAGAATCCAAATGAAAGCATCTCTGTCAGGTGGTTGTCTAGCCTCTCCTATAGCAAAGTTGGCTTGGAAATTCTGGAAGTTGAAGTCCACACATCTTAAAGCTCCCAAGGTTGAGGATCACTGCTCTATAGCAGGTATCAATTGAAGAAAAAATTGTCCTTTAGGACAGTGGTCCCCAATCTTTGCAGCTTGGCAGCCCGGCTGGGAGGGGAAGAGAGAACTGGGACACGGGAACAGCAGGCCAGCAAACATGCATGCGTACATGTGCATGCAGCCCTTGCATGAGTAGTGGGCCGGCGGGTATGAGTTCCCGCCAGCCCATTTGCACGATTCAATTAAGAATAGGCCACAGCCCGGTAGTGGGCCGCAGCCCGGGGGCTGGGACTCCTCCCTTAGGAGTTTGTTGCTCTGCCAAACTGCATCTGATTTTGATTCAAACATTAATATATTCTCCAACTGTGGAAAATCCTGGACAGTGCCAAATCATGCAGAAATGTTTCCTATGTGGGATATGTTAGAATCCAAGGTACTTTGATCTAAAGCACATTTATTTCCTTCGCAATTAGTTCTAATCTTAATGGAATTGCTTGCTGGTAGCTGCCTATAGGTCTGCAGCCTAGTGTATTCATAATGCCAACAGAGCTAATGTATGCTTTTTGCCAAGTGAACTTCCCTTCTGCTCTTATTTTCAGTGCACAGCCCTCATGTTAAATCCAGTTTGCTATCAGGAAGCATTAAAAGCATGTGGAGGGCAATGACAAGCCCTGCATTTGATTTTCAGGGTGATCCAGCTCAGCAGGGAGGCACTTTCATTTTAGGACCAGGTAAGGTAACCATAAATTTACAGCTTCTTGTTGGCTAGGCCAGGGATAGGCAAATCTGTTTTATAGTCATGTTGGAATGGCCTTTAGCTCAGAGCAGAAGCCATGTGATTGGGTAATGGAAGACATTGTCCTCAGTCCTTTTCTGGGCTCAGGCCACTTCACTACTGACCCAAATCCAACATTCCTTTCTTGTGTAACTTTATTGCAAAAGTTGTTGGAACTTTGTTGGGTGTTGAAGGGAGGAAATGAACCTTTCCTTTTCCTTGTAGACCTCTCAGTAGCATTTGATTCCAACATTCCTAGTATCTTAGTAAAATACCTGCAAAGACAAGGATAACACTTTTTTTGCAGTGGTTCTATTCCTTCCTTAGCAAGCAGCTTCAGTTGGTATGCAAGGAGAAAGAGACAGTCATTTATTTTGGGATGTCACAACTCTTTCCATGTAGCATCTACATGAAGTTTTTGAAAAAGCTCATATATCAGTTTCGGGACATATATTATCACTATCTTCTTGGTATTGAATTGAATATTGCCATCCCACATGGAGCCATGGATGCTGTAGAAATCCTAACTCAGTATATAGAGGGTAAGAGGGTCAAAATAAGGTTTGATTTAATCCCTGCAAGGCAAAGTTGCTGTTGGTTAGTGATTGTCTTGGCTTCAGTTGTAGTTCTTGACAAATTCATGTTTCTCCATTCCTGGAGTCATAATTCCTTCTGGAGTAGTGGCTATTCACCAGTTAGGTGGTCTGTCTGATTCGGAACACCCTGCAAATGACACCCTGGTTGCCTCATGACTAGATTACTACAACTACTACATAAGAGTGCCTGGAAAGATGACATGTATACTTCAGTTGCTTCAAAGTGCAGCAGTGTGCTAACCAAAGGTAGCAGATTTAATTACCTAAAACAGAGGTCCCCAACCTTTTGGGCACCAGGGACCAGTTCCGTGGAAAAAGGTTTTTCCACAAACCGGTGAGTGCGTGGTTTTGTGTGCTGCCTGTATCCCGCGGATGGGGCTTTGCTCGTTTGTGTGGACCCGTTGCTGGCATGCCATGGCCCAGTACCCGGTCCATAGACCGGGGGTTGGGGACCCCTGACCTAAGATGTATCGTAGATCCTGCATTGATTGCTGATTTGTTTTCAGTTCAGAATGCTGGCTGTCGTCTTTAAAGCCTGACCCGGACCATATTTCCCATCAAAGTCTGGCACAATGTGTATTCTTATAGAACCATTTTATTGAGAATGGTCATACAGTTGTTAAGCGAATCTGGCATCCCCCATTTTCCTTCCTTTCCAGCTGGAAAGGTTACGAATGCGGATTACATAACCCCAGGACAGTGCAGTTGTTATAAATACATGTGAATTGCCAAGTGTCCAAATTTAGATGACATGACCATGGGGATGCTACAATGGTTGTCAGCGTGAAAACCAATCATAAGTCACTTTTTTTCAGTGCTGGTGTAACTGTGAACGGTCATTAAACAAATGGTTGCAAGTCAAGGACTATCTGTAGTCCATATTGGCTAGATAACATGCTAATGCTGAACCTGTGTTTTGTGGAGATGAAAGTGTTAATATTATTTGTTTCTCATTTGTTCCAGGTGATGAGATTCACTTTGTGCACCTTGACCAAAACAGGTTGGACCATGTCCCCATTAATACTGTTTTGCAGCTTGCTGGAGTTGAAACAGTAGATTTTACCTACAGATCTGAGATTATTGATATATGATTTTTTAGAAGAAAAATACATCTGCCGAGACAAGTAATATATGTCAACCAACCATTGTGGCAATTCACCCATAATGAGGTTATTGTGAAATTAATAAAATAGAAGTAGCTCTAGAGTATATTTTTACACATCAAAAATGGCCTTTAAACTTAATATTGTGCTCAAGACACAATAACTCACTTAACAAGAAAACAAGCCATTAAAGCTGCTGCACAGAAATACTGATTTTATAGAGTCTGTGGATTTATTTAAATCACACTATTCCACTTAAAATTTAACTAATTTGTGTTAATGATAGAAACGTATAGGTAACAATTAACCAGTCTTTTTGCCTCTTCAGTGTTTGATTAAAACAAGACCTCAAATCAAAACAAAAATGTAAATTTTAATTGTTTATAATTACTTTCTTGAAAGCCAAAGTAAAGTGAATGTTGTTCTGAAGTCTGTAAAATAGAGACTGACTGAGAAAAAAGTGCTTAGAGATTAATTTCATGGTAGACTACTGATTGGATAGTCTTTACTTTTAGTCTTGACACCCCGTTAATCTTGAATTAAAAGTTACCTGTAAATTTTTCTACAGTATTTTGTTAAGGTACATGTAACAGAATAATCAGTGTTACACCCAATTAAAGTGTTTCAGATTTGAGTTTTCACACCATTGCTCACTTTGATCCCTAGAGTTCAAAAAAGGAAAGATCAATTATATATTGCAGAGGTGGTAAAATTATAATCATGCAAGTATTGTTAACATACAGTTAATCAGAAGTCCTCAGCAACAATGCAGGTAGTCCTTGACTTACAATCATTTGTTTAGTGACCATTCAAAATTACAAATGCATTGAAAAAAGTGACTTATGACCGGTTTTCACACTTACGACCGTTGTAGCATCCCCATGATCACATGATGAAAATTTGGGCACTTGGCAACTGGCATGTATTTATGACAGTTGCACTGTCCCACGGTCATGTGATCACCATTTGTAACTTTCCTAACTAGCTTCCAAGAAGCAAAGTCAATGGGGGAAACTAGATTCATTTAATAACGGCCTGATTCACTTAACAACTGCTATGTTTGCTTGACAACTGTGGCAAAAAGGTCATAAAATGGGATGTGACCAGTAGAGGGATTCAGCCAGTTCACATCGGTTCGGTAGAACCCGTAGCTAATTTTTTGTTGACTTCGGTGAACCAGCTAATGCCCTAGCCCTTTTTTGCAAGGCCCAGAACAGACCGCCAGAAGTGGCGCGGACACATTTCCAGTGGGCCATTTTGGGCCTGGGAGGCCTCCCCGGCTCAGAACAAACTTCTGGAAGTGGCATCCATGCAGAGAACCGGTTGTTCAAGTATTTGAATCCCACCACTGGATGTGACTCACTTAACAACTGCCTTGCTTAACAATTGAAATGTTGGGTTCAATTGCAGTTGTAAGCCGGGGACTGCCTATAATGCTCCTTGGAGCCACAGGAGTTCTAGTTGAGAAATATTGGTTAAAATTATTACGAAGAATTATAGAGAATGATAGGTTCTCCAGCTTTGATATTCTAAGATTATTTATGAAAACATAAAGAAAAAATGCAAACCTGAAAATGCAAAATGTCTATTAATATGTGGATTTAGTGTTTTATTTAACCTGACATTGGCAACTATATAAAATCAGTGCAGAATTGGAACATAATCACTGTTAAGACAAAATGCATGTATATACATGTGTTCTATAAGTAGTAATTTTCATAGCTGCCAACTACTTTAGCCAGATATAAGATTTTATTAAAAGATTATTTTTTACAATATATTGTAATCCTCTCCTCCCCACCCCACCCACAAAAAACCTCCTAGCAACAGACAAATTTTACAGAGGACTTTTATCTTATTTTTTCTAGCAATGTAGTTTATGTAATTTAGTCTTTACCAAGTAGTAAATGTAAGGGACCTGATCAGTTTTATAAACAGTAAAAAATATTGGGGGGCCCAGCAGTAAATCATGAGCTAATTTGATCTATGGTTTACAATACCATTATTCCACACAGTCCTCAAACATTACCTAAAGATTAATTTCCACCAGTCTTGATAGATTATTTATTTCTTGAAATTATATTCTGCTTTATATTTTCCCAATCACAACCCTATGCAGTAGATTGGGCTGAGGCACAGTGACTTTCATGATTGAAGATGCATTTCCCAGCTTCTGGTCTAGTTCTGTAACCACTCCACCATATTAGCTCTTGTCTGTTGTTTTGAACATTACAAATAAAGGTTTTATCTATATTCCCAAAATATGTAATCCCACTCAGAACAAATATTTTTATCACTGATCAGACAATCAATGGCACCTCAGCATATATAACTTAAACTATTAGCTTCTTCTTCATAACAGTCATTTGTGTCAATTCTTTATCATTTCTTTAACATTATGTTGGTGTCAATTCTTACAATCACATGGTTAATCCATCTCAGTTAACTGATGTCTAAGATGTCCATTTGTGAACATTTCATTTCATCTTTCACTGGGTTGAGCTCCTTGCCTTCTTACCTTCCATTTTCCCAGTGTAATTCTATCCTTGCAGCTTTGGATTTTTTTTTCCTGTATGACAACATCAACAATTTGTCGCAGTGACATCATGATATCGCTATAATAGAACTCTGAAAGATTCTCAACTCTTCTTCAATAGCATGTTGAACGCCATCCAGTCTGAGGGGCCTATCATCCAGCACTATCTCATAAATCATTTTATACTTTCTACCAATGTGGTTTTCTTGGTAAAAATGCAGGAGTGATTTACCATTGCCTTTTTTCACATAATATAAAGTGATGCCTTTACCATTGCCATTAAAATTATCATTTGCCTACAGCACCTTCCTATATTGCTGCTGCTCGATATAGCTGCCCGCTTGTTTTAGATGGGCAACTAAAATAGGAACTATACCTTGGGTGACCCTGACTCTTCACATATACTCATTCCTCCAAGGAACACTTCCCCATCCATGCCCACCCCAATGAGACATCAATGTTATGTCACATAGCAGTTGTCCAATCAGTACCACCACTGGAACAAATTTTGGGAATCTAAACAGAACATCCTTCTGCAACTGATTGGAAAGATCTGGTGGCCAAGAGTATAAAAGCAGCTTATAGGATTGAGAGTTTATGGGATCACCGAGATATAGTCGTTAGACTTGCTGTTGGGAAAACACAGCTATGGGTAAGATACAACTGATCCCTGTTGTGACTGGCCAGGCATTTGAACACTATGATACAAATTTCAGAGGCTTTTTTTTTTCAGATCTTTCATCTCCATTCCCTGTGACTTTTCCTATGTAGATGTACTCTGGAGTTCTGCGGAGTACATCCATATAGAGCAGTGGTTCTCAACCTTTTTAATGCCGCGACCCCAACCGGTCGTAAGTCGAGGACTAAACCGGTCGTAAGTCGAGGACTAAACCGGTCGTAAGTCGAGGACTAAACCGGTCGTAAGTCGAGGACTACCCAACCAGTCGTAAGTCGAGGACTTTCCCTGCCCGGGAGCGCCGCGCATGCGTGGTTCCGCCCCCTGCGCCGGCCGAGGCGTAGCTGGCAAGCGGCAGAGACGGAGCAGGCCGACCACCAGCTGGCCCAACTCAAGGGAGGTAAGGCACCTGCCGGAAAAGGGGGAAAAAATGGTGGACAAAAAAAATGGCGGACAAAAAAAATGGCAGACAGCCTTGCTTGGCGACCCCCGTGAAATGGTCGATCGACCCCAAATGGGGTCCCGACCCACAGGTTGAGAACCACTGATATAGAGTATAGACCGAATTATATTGCAATAAATGTTAATTTTAACAAATCAGCATGATTCCTTTTTGGTTTTTAGTTGAACAAATTAATCAAAAGAGTTTTAAATGTTTTTCAGACCACAGAATTTAAAAAATCTTGGAACATCAATTCAGGTGGTAAAGCTTTAATTATTAAAAAAATGGCTGTATTAAAGTGAGTGTTTTTCCTCTTCTTCTGACAGAACCCTATCACATTTTCTTGGAATCCTAGGGTATAACAAAATATAGTTTAAAACTCCCTGGATTAGCCTATTAATAAATTGGTGAAACAAAACCTGTCCTTTGAAGAATCTTGTTTGTGGTGTGGCACTAGAAATGGCTGCTTTTCTAAAAACCTACCATCCTAACTTTCTTTGCCCATGAAAATTTGTAATGGACATAAGGGATTAAAAATGGCCTTTGAAATGTGGGAATGTGAATATCCAGCAGATGGCACACTTCCCCCAAAGGGAAATCACAACGGTAAGTAGCTGTACTGTATGTGAATGTTTCCACACACATCCCAAAAGGGAGGAAAATTGAGGGGGAAGAACAGCTGGTAACATTTTATAGATGCACCATGTAAATTATGAGGCGTGTTCAAAACAGTTTGCCTTATACTTTTCTAATTGCTCTTTCTTCACATCTGTGTAGTCATCAGCAAGATATAGCTTTAAGCAAGAGAAACTAGAGATATTCAAATTTCCCCTCTAGTTTAATTGGACAGGCAGAATTTTTCAAAAGATGACTGCTGGAATTATTTTCAGTGAGAATTCATAGAGGCTAATGTATTTTGGATTGAACAAACATGAATATATGTGCAATGTATCTTTACTAGTCAATTTATTATTTTGTTGATTTTTAATAAGTTTTCAGTTGACTACCTGGTTCTTTACCTATCTGGCAATATTAAAGCAATTTAATAAATGAAAAATCAAGAAATTCACAGTAATGTTTATTTTAACTATTCAATATAAGCATACCTGAACAAACCAGCTGAAAGTTCCCCTCTTGTGATAGCCATGGAATTCAACAATTTCCTGGAAATCATTCATCAGTTCCATGCTAATTCCTGCTAATTAACATGCAGAAAATAAACCTACAATCCTGGTTTTTCTATAGAAGTCAATTTTAATATACTGCCTGCTGCCATGTGGAAGAGACTCGTGTAGGGGTGAATTGGGGACTTTCCTGAGTGTAACAACTTCCTTGTTTCTGCCGTCCAGGCAGGCAACAAAAATAAAATACTAACTGTGCCTCCTCTATAGTATGTTTTAACTTTTTGCGTGGTACGTTATTACAAAGGCTCAATATATTTTATCACTTTAGAGATGACAAGCTTTAAGCAATGGCAACTAGAAGTATTCATATTTTTTCCTTTAGTTTTATTTGGTTTTTGAGACATGGGGCCCCCGCTCATAACGGAAGATGTTACTATGTCAGACGGGGATTGAGGTGGGGGGATACAATGTCCTGATAAATTAAGTGGTCCCTTTTGCAAGGGGGGGGGGAGAGAATAGAGCCGCGGTACAGGCACTCTTATGACTAGTTCGCCTTTGTGACGCAGGTGCTCAGGTGTATCACTATGACATCACTCTGTCAGAGACTCTGCGATTGTGACCTCACACTGGCCCGGCCCAATGAGAAGCGAGCGTGAGGGGAGGCCGAAGAGGACGGGCTGGCTGAGAGCGGGAGTCGCGGCGGCAAGTGGCAGGTTGGGAGCAGCTGGGGGGGGCGGCGCTTCAGAAAGCGCCCGCAGTTGCCTTCCCTCCTCTTCCTCCTCCTCCTGCTGCTGCTGCTGCTCCTCCTCCTGCTCTTTCTCCCGTTGGGCTGCTTATACCCCTACTGGGGGCGAGGCGGCGGGGATGAGCTCGGGTGCCCTGCAGCCGCCGCCGTCGTCTCCTCCGCTACCACCGCCGCCATGAAGCGGAAGACCTCGGGGGTGGGGGGCCGAAGACACTCGGCCCCGGCTACTCTGCCGGCCAAGGCGCCGCCGGCATTCAAGAAAACTCGGAGCACCGCCGCCCTGCCGATCTTGGGCGAAGCAGAGGAGCAGTCCCCCCGGGCCCCCAGGCGCGAGGTCTGCCTACAGATCGCAGGTGAGGAGCGGCAAAGAAAGGGGCGCTGCGGGGATCGGGGCGACTGAACCCCAACTAGCGGGGCGGTTCATACGGGCGTGTCTGCGGGCGGATGACTTCTCGGTCTCCTAAGTGTAGAATGCGGGGGCCCTTCCGAGTCTAATTCTAATAAACAACTCCCGTTGAGTTAGTTTCCAGAAGTGCTCGGTTGCTCTGATGTGGGGCTTTGATGGTGGCAGGTTGTTTGCAGTGCTTGTGGGTCGGTGGCGACCCATAAGCAGGCACGGGTGTCTGGATCCGTTTATCGTTTGAGATGCCTCCCAGTCTTTTGGGGTTTAAAACCGGAGGAAAAGCTCAGTGAATGTATTTTTGAGAGAAGGTTTCTAATACCCGCGTCTGTCCCTCTGGAAAAAAAATGCTGTAATTGTCTGAGGAAAACATAATTTTACTCTAATACTTAGATCGTATCTTATCCAAATTGCAGGTCAAACCTTGGAAAATAACTTAGTGCCTCAGGCATGAAGATGCAGTTTGAAAAAGACGAGCATTTCTTTCACTTTTTTTGTGTGCTAGCTTCTGCAGGATTGGTATGCAAGTATAGAGGGAAACAATACTTTTTATTTTTTGCTTAATGGATCTATTTTCCTGGCTCCTGTTTTGCAAAAATCTTTTATGATTCAGTACTGTTTTGGCATTAAAAATAATGGATAAAAAGGACACCTAGATTGTTTTGCCAATGGATCCATTGTTGTGTTGTTATTGTTGAGTTGTGTCGTGTTAAAAATATGATGGAAAGCATTGTACCATTGCTTGGAGTTATAGTTCTGTACCTTTTCAGATATTATTAGACATCAGATATCAGCATGGATGATGTAAATAGGCAACTTTAGTGACTTCCTTTTCCTCTTTCTCTTCTTTGCATTTTAAATTTAATACATATTTTGTAGCCTGCATATTATCAGATATTTTGTGTCTTACATAAAATTAATGTATAATCTATGAAATGCAATGCATCACAGTGCAAATATTAATTTTAATTATTAATATTAAATATCAAAGAAAAAATTAAATGCAACTGAAAAAATATTTTCCTGTTAAAATTTTAACCGATGGGGACTGTCCTGTGCCCATCTTTTTCCTCAAGTATTTGCATGTTGTTTTGTTATCTCTATTGAGACAAGAGATGCCCAAAGGCAATTTCCTGAAAACTATGTTATGTTGATTAGTAATGATTTCAGAACATTCATTTAGCCTGAGGAGATCTCCAGGGATTTTGAGGGGCGGGGTGGGGAGGGTGAGAGAGGGAACAATCCCACCTGGGATGTCAAAAGTAGTTTCCTGTAGTTATGATTTACTGTATCTCTATAAAAGCTAAATGAAAAAACAAAATTAATGGATGCATAAGGCACAGATACTGTTTTTGAAAGACGTGAGGTGACTAGACACAGTAATGATTTCCAATCTATTCACTACCATGGATTGGGACAAAAAAAACCTACTTGAATGAAAACAGCTTTGATTATTCAGATCATTTAAATTAAAACCTACAGTGGGTGTCTGCTGTCTATGTGTTACAATTGGGACAATGGAAGTTTATGTTGGGGAGCTCTATCCCCAAGGGCCCCATTCACTACTGGCATGATCCTTCTTGTCCAAGTGAACCAAAAGGGAGAGTAGGCCTCAGAGTGAAAAGTTTTAAGCATTGTAGGCCTATACTCTTAAACGAAGGTAGTTCATCTCACAAAAAGGGCTTTTTGTTATCTGAAGTTCCTCTTTCAGCAATAGATCCCTTCTCAAGCCATTCTAAAAGACAGAAATTCTCCAGAATGGTTAAATGGACTTAAAAAGCTGCTGAAAAAATAAGGAAAGGAGACAACTAAGTTTAGTAACTGGTTTCTATATGATTCTCTGGGTTCAACTCCAAGGAAATGGTGACCATTGTGGCCAGATCCCTACAGGATAATTATTGCCCTTTAACTGAAAAACTGATTTTGGTTTCAGTTTTCAAGTCAGTCAATTTCCTTCTAATATGTTTACCCAAAAGAAAGAGAAGCCTGAAATTTATATAACCCCACTTCCCAAGGGAATCATCTGCCTGTTTTATTGCCATTCTGTCACCAAAATGAAGTTCTGAGTAAATTATTTTTTATATGTGTAGAGCCAATTTGCAATTGTTTTTTCTTAAAATATAAATTCCTTGTTGCAAAGTTTTGTAAACTACATTTCTGGAGAGTTTGAATTATCTATAAACTCTATAACTTGATACACTTTCAGTTAGGATCACTATTTGTTAGAAAATGCATAAAATTGTCTTGACATAAATTATTTGATTCACTTTTCTTGGTAATTTATTTAAATCAGCAGTTCAAATTGCCTTTATTTAACCCAACCAGGGCACAATAGTAAACTCAGTATTGCTCTGAATCTTGACTTAAAAAGCATTATTTGTAGAGAAAAACAATCCAGACTAGATTATTACAATTGAACAGAAAAAAAATATTCAATCAGAAAAGATTATTTTTGTTTTCTTATGGGATTTTATGACATTTACCTTTGCCCCCTTGAAATCAGTCTTTAACAGTTAATTTTTAACTTTTAATAAAATAAAAAGGTATTATAACTGGCAATAATATAAAAGGAAATATATATTATGAATACTGTATGCAAATTCAGCTGCTATATTACAGCTAATAAAATAAAGAAGGCAACTAGCAAAACCCTAACTTTATTTTAGTCTTGTTTTTCTTTTCCATGTACTCTGGAAAAGAATACATAGCCTCTATGTATTATAATTCTGGTCCACATATCAGCTTCATGTATTGGTTGTTAATGGGGGTTGTTTTTTCATAGTCATGCAACAGCTTCCCCATAGTGTAGCATGCCATCATAATATTACTATAATTGAAAAATATATGCACCATATTATTTACTATGAATTAAGTAAAACAAGACTTGTATTCACAGGCAAATCAAATCTATTTTAAAACCCTTTTAGTTCCAAGCATTTGCAGTGGAAAATAAAACAGTTGTGCTTCAGAATTTATTGAGCAAAAGCTGCATTTGGCTGGGATCACACATTAGTATTAGTTATGAGGTTCTTTCATCATTTAACCCCAAATCAAACTACAATTATGGCTTAGTTCAATGTGTGAAGCAGCCATTTCATCCCAGAACTCACCAATTTTATGTCATTAAGTATTTCTCAAGCATCTTAAGGACCTTTACAAGCCCTTAATTTTTAAAAAGACATTTGACCGTTGCTTCTTTTGCTATATTATGGTAAAAAAACATCTGTTCAGATTTAAAACTTTTAGTGACATGCAGCTTCACCATAGATATTTATACTAAAAGATTTACAATTGCTTGGGTAATGTAAGGAATATTTTTAGAGAGAAATACTGTATTTTCATATAAATGGCATAGAAGTCACTAACTCTGTAAAGATACTAGACAGAAGAGAATTGTAATGCATGTGTGTGTGTTGAAACGTATTTGGCAAATCTGTCCTACAGAAGATTAAATAATACAGTCTGAAGGACTGCTTTGACAGAACAACTCTTCAGTCTGGATTAGTCTGGAGTTACTCTGAAGTTTCAGTGCAGGAACACAATATTCTAGTAGTGCAGTATTATATCAGTCGTGGTACTACAGAAATATTCACCATCAACAGCTGCTCACAAGTTATATAAACTATTTTTAGAAAGACCGTGATAAATACAAATTGGCAGATCATCAAAATCATATGTAATATGTGTAAAATATACACTCCATGAACCTAAATTCATTAATCTTTTGCTTTGAGAAACTATTATTTATCAAATTATTGTTTTAAGTCATTGAGAGTTGAGCAGCATACAAGTTTTATAAATTATCATCACTATTATATATACAACAATGTGAAATCACAATAGCTAATTCTTTAGCTGGTGTTGAGCTTCATACACATCAAGTTCTTCTCAAAAACCTAGGATGTTGCAATATATCCAAGCATTGTGGCCTTTTGTAATTGACAGATGGAAATTTTGTCACTGTACAGATATCTAAGTGTCCTTCAAGATTTTTTGATATGACACTCACCACTAGTGCCAAAAAAAACTAGGATCAACACAGCTGGTTTATGCCATAATCTTTTCACTTCGATTTTCAGATCTTGATACTTGATGATCTATTCCCATTCTTTGTCTTCTATTTTACTGTCCCCTGGTATTGCCACGTCAAATTATCCACACTTTCTTCTTTTTATTATTATTATATGGACAGAGAAGCTGGAAGTCTGAATCAGAATCTTTGTGGTTTACTTATGCAGATTTGTAAAGCGGGAGACACAGAAAGCAGGAAAAATGCAAAAGAGAAGCTATCTAAAGAGCATAGAGGTAATGTTAATTACAATGCAATATTAATTACAGTGCAATGTATTTGAGAAACATGTATAGCTTCCATAGCCTTGTATTATATAACCCTATTCTCTGAATAAGCATAAGCAACCTTGAGAAATAATAGTACCATAAGCCATTACCATAGACTATTTTCCATTTTATTTTAACAATTATTTAAAAATGCAACCAGGTAGAAAAGAAATAAAACAATAAATGTACAGGCTGTATAAAATTGACAAGAATTTTCAAAGTAGCATTAGATTAATACTACATGTAAAGATAAAATATCAGTTTTAACTATTACTGAAATTAAATCAATGATCATTAACTAGCAAAGGTATACTAAGAATCATTAATCAGAATAAGAGAAATTTCTATTATAATCAAGTCCTGTCCTTACTAAAATAAATACTTTAACCACCTACATTGAAAAAAACCACTTTGAATTCAATATAAAACCATGTGTAGAATTATAGTCCATTGTTTCTAGATTAAATTCCATATCAAGTGTGTGTTTTTAATCACAAAGTCATTGTTAACATTGATGCATACTCCCATACCTTAACCTGCCATTCTTCTAAAGAAACAATTATGCATAATTTCTAGGGGGAAAAAACATAACGTTTCCTGACAGCTGTTATCATATAGAGAGCTAATATATGTATACCCTGTATACTTTGTAGGAATATAAGGCTAAGTAATATTTAGTAGAAAAACAGCTCTCAGGAAAGAAAAGTCAATATTTCATTCTTTGGTAAATCATCTTCTAGAATTGTTGAGCTTGAAGATATTGCCATTAACTGCAATATTGTTAGTAAGTATTATGTATTTGGACAGTCAGCAATGGAACTATATATTAATGGGGGGAAATCTTGTACTAGTTTTCTCTAATGTCATATTCACAGTAAATTTGAATTTATCTTCCATTGGTATTCCCATTGTTGTATATCAGTTGTCATGTAAGTAAGCCTCAACAGATGTTCTGACTTTTGTTGATAAATTTTCCAAATTCAATCAGTCCACCTTGGGTTTTTGCAATTCCTTTTGAACTATGCTATTCACTGAAGATCAATGAAGTGTTTTTGCATATACCATTTTTAATACATTCATTTTCATGAAAAATGATCATAGATGTTTTCAAACCATAGCATCTTTGCTCCATTTGGTTATAGAGAATACTCTGTGTGGCTAAGCAAATCACGGCTATTTATAGAAGGGATGTGATGAAGTGTGCCCCTGCAGGAACAATGGGGGAGAATATTGGCAACACACAGCTTTCCCGGAGAGAGGCCCGGATTAAGAGAGTGTGCAATCCCAAACTGGTGGGAGGAGAGAGGGATTCAGGGTAGCGACACTTTATAATCCCTCTGGTTATATCTAGTAGGTTAGAAGATTAAGTAGCTAGCTTTAGTTTGGCAAGATTCTGACTATTAGGGGTAAATAAATAAATGAGTGAACTCGATTGGACTTTGCAGAGTTATCTCTCAGCTTGGGCCTTACAGGGATCCAGATATTTTACAGAATGTATGGTGGTGCAGTATTTCCAGGGAAGAAATGGTGAACTGAAGATGGCTCTACTAAAAGCAGAGCTGACAACTGGCACAATGAAGAGCTAGTGAGTAAGCCAGCTCTTCCTAATTCCTCCCCGAACAAGGAAAAGACCTGAAATTGCCCATAAGTGCTCCAGCAGTTGCTTCTCATAAGGACATTGCAAGACAGTGGCGTCCTGTGGGTTTAGAGATCAGAGAAATGAGGGAAAGCCATCTTCACTCAAACCATGGTTTGCATGCTTTTTTTAATATTTTCAGAAATATTAATTTTCAGAAATTGCTTGCTATCTGCTATTAGTAACCTTTGAATAAAACAGGTTTTATAGCACTGACTGAGTTTTCTTCAATCCTAAAGAAAAAAGTTTAAGAACTCTATTTTTTTTAATAAAAAGCAAAAGGGTGATCAGAACATTGATTTGAAAAGTTATAATGGACTAAGGGTCCAAATGGATTTGAAATAAATTATAAGAATCCTTCCTGTGGGAAAATGTTTTCATTCTGAATTCTTTAAAAAAATGATAGGGTGGGACTTTAAAGGTTGGACATCAGAGAGAATCAGAAGGAATGAAAGATAACAATTAACACTTAAATATGACTTACGAATACAGAATGGTGCAAAATACATTGGATCTATTGAAGGATAATTGGGAACAATGGATCCAGTCAATTTTAAGAGACTGTACTTAAAATATGTTATGGAAGAGGAACAGTTTGCTCTGTCAGAGAGACTAAGCTGAGGGTGGATTTTGAAATGATAAGCTACAAGAATGATAGGAAAAAGATACTATACTGGATATACAAATGAAAGTAGCTGATATCTTAATTTGTGGGAAGTGGAATGGATTTAGGATAGCTACTCCCTAGAATCTCCCAAGGTCTATCCATTGGGTTAGGATAGTATAGGCTTAGTCTGATAAGATTCTGACAAGATTAAACAAAGAACTGAACTTTGGCTGGATTGTGTTACGTCATTTTTGAACTAAACTTGACAGATATACAAAAATAAACAAAAAAAATGATATGTGTAATTTACAAAAGAGACCTGTTAAAATGTTGAATAATTTTGTGAGAAGGGACAAGGACAAAGTGAAAAGAAATTAAGTTCCAGGACATTATTTGAAGGGACTAAAGATCAAGATTATTAATGTAAAAGGAGTAGAAAGTTGGTTTATTTGATCAAGGTTAAAATAGATATATTGTTATTTCTGGTAACCCTTAACCTTTTTTGTCTATCAAGACTGAAATGCTGAGGTTTTAAGGATTTGTTTGTAGATAAAAGATAGGTTATGAGAAGAAGAGATAATTTGTTGTATTTTAAGAGAAGGTAATAAGTTACTAAAATTGTTTATACTTGGATGAAAAGGGAGGTCATTGCCTTATGTATTTATTTTCTATTTCTTACTATATTTTTCTTTTCTATTTTTTGTTTTCTGCATCTTCTGTTTTTCCTTTTTATTCTTTTTACTTTTAGTTTCTGTCAGCACAATTGTAATTTTTAATAACATTTACTATTTAAAACAAAGTGTATTTTGGTATGTAACAGGTAAAGAGAATGACATACATTCAGAGTCATATGCAGCCTCCAAAAATTTCAGCTGTGCCTCCTATCCGCTTCAAAACCTGTTACAAATTGTAATTTTTAATATGATATTAGGAGAAAAGGGTTAATAATAGACAAATAATCATTTTACTGTTTTTAAAACTTAGCATGGATGTTTTAATATTGCTATATTAAAGTAAGATTTCCAAAGTCACTTAGCTTACAGCAGGATATAAATTAATTAAATAATAAGTATTAACTAAGGCAGGGGTAGGCAACCTGGGCTCTTTTATGACTCGTGGACCTCAACTCCCAGAATTCCTGAGCCAGCATGGCTGGCTCAGGAATTCTGGGAGTTGAAGTCCACGAGTCATAAAAGAGCCCAGGTTGCCTACCCCTGAACTAAGGTATATACTTCGAATTATTATTGGCCTTGCACCCCTATTATTTTTTTTTTACAATTTCAAGTCTTTCCCCATGAACAGTTTGTTGTTGTTGTTGTTTAGATTTTATGCTGCCCTTTGCATACCTAATAATGCTGCCTTCATTTGCTCCACAACAGCAATCCTGTGTAGTGGATTGGACTGAGAAAACGACTGACCCGAAGTCACCCAGCTGGCTTTCATGCCTAAGAGAGGCCTAGAACTCACAATCACCTGGCTTCTAGCCCAGAACCTTAATCATTACACCATATGGGCCCCAGGTTAAGGATCTATGTCAGATTAAGCAACCAAGATCACTATAGTATGAGTAGCTGATGTAGATAAAACAGGCTGGGCTCAGTTTCTGGAGCAAAGTAAAGTACTCAGAATGAGGGGAATTATAGATTTGTACTGTTTCTTAGTTGGCCGGTTACATTAGAGAACTACATTGTTAGAACTTAGAACAAAAGATACCCTTTATCCGAAAATCCAAATGGAGTAGGCCTATTATGCGGTACCAGAGCACTGGTGCCATTTGTCCCAATCTGAAATACTTTACGAGTCTGCATTGAAATAAATAGAAATGTTTTTACTGAATTCTATAAATCTGGATTTCAGGAACCTACCAGAAACCAGGGCAAGAGAAGAGTGGGAGAGTGAATTTTATTGCAGGTGATGGGACTTTTTTCAGCATCTTAAAAGTAGAGAGCCATATGCATTGGACTAGTAATGCCCATTTAATAACAAAAGAAAACCGCTGAATTAAATTTGGTAAAGTTGCAAGCGAGCTGCAAAAGCTTGTGGTTCTTAAAATCATAGAATCAAGAAGGGATCCTGGAGGTCTTCTAGTCCAACCCCCTGTCCAAGGCAGGAGTCTTTATATCATCTGGGACAAATAGCTATCCAGTCTTTTGAAAACCTGTAACAACTGAATTAAAATTCTATTGGTTTTAATTGTTCTTACTGTCAAGAAATTTCTCCTTATTTCCAGGTTGAATCTCCCTCTGATGAGTTTCCACCCATTGCTTCTTGTTCTGTCCTCAGGTGCTATGGAGAATAAATCTTCCCTCTTCCATATGACAGCCATTCGAGTATTGAAAGACTGCTCTCATGTCTCCCTTGAGCCTTCTCATCATTAGGTTTAACATGCTTAGTTCCCTTAGCTGTTCTTTGTGTGATTTAGCCTCCAGACCTGTTATCATCTTTGTTGATGTTCTCTGCACTCTTTCTAGGACTTCAGATTCTTTTTGGATCGTTCTGATGAGTGCAGTATTTTTTAAACATCTAATAGCAATACTGGCCCTCAGGAAAACAAATATAAACAAGCAATCCCATGGATTGTTAATTCAGAAACAAGACCCATAAACTCTGTTTGCTTACTCTTAAATGTACACAATATTGAGTCTAAGTTATGTTCTAAATGCACATTTCCCATTATTTAATACAAAGTATTCCATTACTCAAGAAAATTGCTCTGCATTGTCTGTTTTGATTATTGCAAAGCTATTTCATGAAACATTAAACATGTCTAACTTCAGTTACTCTGCAAATATTGATAATTGATTTACAAAGGTGCAGCACTCTCTATTTTTGTGTATTGAATTTAAAGAAGTTAATTTATAATTTGAATGATCTATTTTAGTAAAGAAGGAAATATATACAAAAAAATAAAATATACCTTATGGGTAGGATTTCATCATTGTTTTAATTACAGATAATCCTTACTTAGCAACCAGCACAATTGGGATCAGGGACTCTGTCGCTAAACACTATGATTGCTAAGCAAAGTATCATATATCCATGATGGATTTACAATGTTTCCCACTTGGTTATTAAGCAAGTCACCATGGGTTATTAATGAGACATCATGTGACCATAACTTGTGACTTTAAAAGCCTACTGGTTGCCAAGAACCTGAATGTAGATCACATGACCATGGGGATGGTTGTAAATGCAAGGACATAACTGCAATAGTCATAGATGCGAGGACTGGTCATAAAGTTAAAGTGCAGTTGTAACTTCAAATAGTCCCTAAACAAGGTGGTCAGGGCTTTTTTTGTCATAGAACGCTCAGAACGGAGTTCCGGCACCTTTTTTGGATGGAACTTGTAGGGTAGGCAAGGTATGATGTGTGTGAGTTCCGGCACCTTTTTTTTTTTTTTTTTTTTTACAAAAAAGCACTGAAGGCGGTCATTATGCTTTCAGAGGTCTATATGTATTTGACATACGGTATGTACTGTAAAGCGGTATATAAGTCTAAGTGCTATTGCTATTTAGTCAGTAAGTCAGAGTTAAACAACAGTGTATGTATCTTGACTGTGGGCTGTGACATGTAATTTAGAACAATTATGTATAAACCTTATTGAAGCTGTGAAACAGTTGAAAATATGGAAGAGACTGCGATGGTACCTTGCTTTAAGATGAAGCACCCTATGCTACGGTACCTCCAACCTAGGCAGTGAAGAACAAGCAGATATACATGCTTGTTACAGATTATTTCATTCCACTGACCAGCCCTCTGGGGCAAAATTTCCAGATTGACAACATGTACCTTTGACTATATGAGCTTAATCTTTCAGAAGTCTATCAGGAATCGTTGTATTTTAATACTTTGCCTTTTAAGAAAGCCAGGTATTCCCCTCAAGTTATGCAGTATTATCTCAGCCTGCAGTAGTAGCTTGGTCTTTTCTTTTCCTAAAAGAAAGGAGAGCAGAGATAGTGATCACATTTCATGCTATTCTGTATTGGCTGTCATCCCTGTGAAATTCAAAAGCTTTTCATTTAGTAGTGACAAAGCTCCTCCAACTTTTCATGTAACTGTCAAAGACAACGATTACTAAGAGTGGCTTTGCACAGACAAGTAACAGTCACCTAAGGCTTACACAGCTACCAACTTCTTCCTTCCTTGGATTAGTTGGCACTTTGGTGAACCAGTGTGCCTCGCTGTGCCTTCCAGCATGTGCCTCTTGCTGTAGCTGGATGCAAATGTAGCACTACTTGGAGCACTGGGATGAGCAAGATTTTACTACTGAGAAGAGCAAGATTGGATCTTGTTCAAGGAATGTCATATCTGAGACATGTATAACTGGGACGTTTCCTGGAGCTCAGCTGCAATGTTATGGTGTATTTTCAAAGATAACAAAATTACTGGGTTTGTTTCATAGTAATAGGTATATTAAGAGATTAAAAAAATAATCTGAGTCTTTTTTAAAAAAAAAAAGTGCACCCTGAAACTCTTCCATGCTCTACACTTATCATCTTAAGTATGCTGCAACTATTACCATACCGCTTTTTTGAAATGGAAAAGAGCCTCAGGCATAAAAAATAAATCTACAGTATTTAAGGACTATTGCCTGTTAAAATTATTAAAATAATGAGAAATACATGATAAACGTATGCAGAGTTTTAAAAGCATCATTTTAAGCAGTGTTATTTTGTGGAACTGGGACCACATCCAGTTTTCTTCTCCCACTACAGGTAGTCCTTGACTTACAACAATTCGTTTAGTGATTGTTCAAAGTTAGAACAGCACTGAAAAATATAACTCATGACCTTTTTCACAGTTACGACCTTTGCAGCATCCCCATGATCATGTGATCAAAATTCAGATGCTTGGTAACTGGTTCATATTTATGACCATTACTTTGTCCTGGGGTCATATGATCACCTTTTGCGAACTTCTCATAAGCAAAGTCAATGGGGAAGCCAGATTAACTTAACAAGCAAGTTACTAACTTATCAACTGCAGTGATTAATTTACAACTGTGGCAAGAAAGGTTGCAAAACGGGTCAAAACTCGCATAACAAATGTCTCACTTAACAACAGAACTTTTGGGCTCGAGGACTACCTATATTACACAAAATGAATGAAAACTATTCAGCAAAAATTCAGATGACCACCAGATGGCAACAGATTTTTAAAAAGCTAACACCATGCTGCCATCTACTGGTCATCTTAATGTTTGCAAGTCAGATCTCTTCAATATTTATAGTTCATTGAAACTGGTTTTTCAACACAATGAGCTACAGTGTAACCAAAGCACTTTATATTATCCAATTTTATTTTTTGACTGATCAGTTAATTGATAATTATCACTGTAAATAACATTTACATTTCCCTCTGAATATTCTGGGATAAGATTTATGTACACAGTATCTGAAATACAAAACGCATTGGGTGAATTCCATTTTATAAAAGTTAATGTTGTAATCAATATGTTAATCTTTAATTGAAATAAAAGGGAATTTTGAATGCTTCATTCGTCTTTAAGATCACCATTTCCCATATCAATCTTGGTGATCGTCAGTACATTTCTCTGTATGCTTCATTCTTCTTTAAGATCACTATTTTCCCATATCAATCTTGGTGATCGTCAGTACATTTCTCTGTATGTCTCCCATCGAACTGAATTATTGAATTAAATATTAACAGAAAAACAGAGTTGGAAGGGACCTTGGAGGTCTTCTAGTCCAACTCCCAGCTCAAACAAGAAACCCTGTAACATTTCAGACAAATGGTTGTCCAATCTCTTCTTAAAACCTCTAGTGTTGGGGCACCCACAACTTCGGGAGGCAAGTCAATCCACTGATTAATTGTTCTGTCAGAAAATTTCTCCTTAGTTCTAGATTGGTTCTCTGCTTGGTTATTTTTCATCCATTGCTTCTTGTTCTGCTTTTAGGTGTTTTGGAGAATAGGTTGACCTCCTCTTCTTTGTGACAGCCTCTTAGATATTGGAATATTGCTATCATATCACCCCTAGTCCTTCTTTTCATTAAACTAGACATACCCAATTCTGTTCTTCATATATTTTAGCTTCTGGTCCCCTAGTTAACTTTTGTTGCCCTTCTCTGCACTTTCTAGAGTCTCAACATCTTTTTTATATGGTGGTAACCAGAACAGGATGCATTATTACAAGTGTGGTATTACCAGGGCATTATAAAGTGGTACTTCAGGTGAACTTGATTCTACACTTCTGTTAATGCAGCCTAGGATTGCATTGGCTTTTTTGGCAGCTGCAGCACACTGCTGGCTCATATTTAAGTGATTGTCCACTAGGACTCTGAGATCCCTCTCACAGTTACTACTATTGAGCCAGGTACCATCTATATCTGTGCATTTGGTTTTTCTTGTCTAAATGTAGATCTTATTTTTTCTCACCATTGAATTTCATTTTGTTAGATAGATGTTTAAGTCTGTTCAAATCCTTCTGTATCTTGAGTTTATCTTATGGGGTGTTGGCTATTCCTGCCAGCTTGGTGTCATCTACAAATTTGATGATTGCTTCATCATTGATGAAGATATTGAAGAGTACTGGGCCTAAGACAGAGCCTCGGAGTACCCCAGTGCATACTTCCCTCCAAAAATAATATAAAATTATTTAATAATATTAAAATTGAAGTTATGACTATAATGCATAATGACAAATGCCAAAGGTATTTTACCTTTTTATGAAAAAAATGACTATTCTTGTATTATACTTTACATTCAGTAGTAGAAATTCTTCTGTGTGCAACTTCCTTTCACATTTAGAGTTCATGGAGACTCCTAGATCTGGATGAGAGTTTAATAATATATTGATACTGGTATTGGGAAATACCAGTGTACTCATATACTGTATACAGTACACAGATCCCTGTGTACTGGTATCTGTGAGCATTGTTACAACTGGAAAATAAAGCATTGCATTTATTCCATAGGTATATCTGACATGTTACTGCAACACATCTGTGAATTAATCTGTGATATGAACTGTACAACCATGACATTTGCACTGCAGTGCCAAATAATTATTTTGTACTGTGGTCTTACTATGAACAGTTCAAAGCCCTTCATGGTGTAATTACAATAACTTTTTCTGTAAGTTTAGGATTATTTACCTTATTCTGCAGATAGGGTTTGAGCCCGCCCATTGTTGGTTTTACTAACAGTTCTTGCTCAGCTGCAATCTTAAACGCAAACAGTAATTACTTGTTTGATTTTGTAGAGAGTTGTAAACAAACAAATTGCCCCATTTGTCTTCCCCCTATAAAGGCCTCTGAAAAATAAGTACTTTTTAAAAATAGAATATCTAGCACTTTTTTTTTATGTAAGCAGGGCTTGTTCGACGTTTGAAATCAACTAACAAAAAAAAAAAATATGCAGAAAGTGCTTGTGGTGCGTGGGCAGGAACCACTTCGACCCAGCGGGAGTTAAGATGTGCCCTGTGATCATTTTTCAAGCTTCTTTACAATTTGGCCTGGCTCCACACGCGATGGTGGTGGTGGCGGCGACAGGGTTTCGTGTGGTGTTGCTAAGCGTGTTTGCGGTGGAGCGGGTGTAGTTTTCTGCCAGAATGGCATGAGAAAGACACAAAGCGGCCAGGAAAAAACGGAGGCCAGGCCGTGACCAAAATCTTCCATTCCTCCCACGAGCAGCTAGGCTAGGCCGAGGTTTCGGGGAGGCTCCTAGACTGGGCAAAAGGCCCTCGGCTGCAGTGGCCAGCGGTTGGCAAGGAGGGACTCTGCTTCCTTCGCCAGCCAATGGCCGCTGCTCGGTTCGAAGGTTTCGAGAGCTGCCTCCTTGGCTGAAGGAAAGGGGACGCGTTAATGATTGCTGGGGAAGTGCAGTCAGCGCCTTTGGCAGAAGCGGAGGAGCTGGAGCCGCGTTCAGAAAAAGCGGGTTGGGACGCTGAGGGCGCGCTCTGGAGGCCCCTTGCAGGCAATTTGGAAATTGCGCCTTGGGCCGAAGAGAAAGAGAGACCCGGGGAGCTCAAGAAAACGCGCGGGAAGGACTGGCGGCCCTCTCGAGGCTGCCTGTTGAAGGAGGGAGCTGCAGTAAACCCTGAGGGGAACCGGCTTAGGGAAAGAGAACTGTGGCGCCTTTTTTCGGAGCGCCCCTCGCCCAGGCGTTCGAGTTGGCCCGGGGAAACGCTGCTTCTCCCCCTTGGAAACAAGAGTAGGGAGGTTGTGGTTAGTACTCCGGGGAGGGAGGGAGGCTGGCTGAGGAGTTTCTGACCGCGGCTGCAAAAGTCATCAGCGACCTCCTCAAGCAGCCATTTCAGAGCAGCTCCCTGCCGCTGCTCGCCCGGTCCCTGGTTTCTCGGTTAAATGTTGCTAAACAGGGATGAACGCCGCCAAGCGCTTGCCCTTCTGCGCGGAGTTAATGAAAGGTAAGCAAACAGCGGAGCGTTAAAGGAAGTGCGGTGGGGAGAATGGCTTCCCCTGTTGTACGTTTAAAATTCCGAAAACTTGCAGAAGTTTTCCGCAAGTGGGGAGAGAGGCGTGGTGTGGGTTTTTCAAGCTCGCTTTTGATACAGTACACGATAAGCGGTTCAAAACAAAACAAAACAGAAGTGCTGCCAGGTATGTTGCACAACAAAGAACTTTTCTGCCAATCTGTCTTTGTCGCAGCTTCATTTGTAAACCGTTTAAATCTTTGGAATAAGTGGAATGATTGGAGTAAGTGGAATGATTTTTGGGATATTAAACTCCCAATCGCCATAGTGCTTGGTGATGTGTCTACTGGCCTCCTTGCCCCCCACCCGTATACAGATTTTTGTGCCATTTTTATTAAAATGTGGGCAACATTTTTGAATGCATTAGGATTTCCACATGTGATAAGATATGTAAGCTCAAGTGTTTTTCAATAAATATTTATTTATTATAGTCTTGTGGTTGTACTGTTGTAGCATAAGCATATTTACATGAAAATAATTTCATTGGGAAACAATAGGACCTCTCAAGTGTTACTAGGCTACAAGGCTACTTGTTAAACTAGTTTTATAAATGTAACAAATCTCGAAGCAGTCAGTTGAACTTTTTAAATTCAGAATAAATAATTTAGCATTGTTCACAGTTTTGGGTTTTGGGCAATTTATAAAAGTTTCTTTGCTTTTAAGAGAGAGTTCAAAAAAAATATCTCTTGTCTTTAATGTTCTTTCCCCAGTTAGATTTCAGAGCTTTTCCAACCAATTAGAGATGAATTATGTCTTAGCCATTATTTTTTAATCTAGATTTTCTGCCAGACTTTCCTCTGTTTAAGAAATCCTAATAACTGTCATTGATAGTAATAATTTAAGATCTCTTAGTCATGGGAAGAATAGAATTGCAAGGCTATGCCCATTCTGCAACTCTGCTTAGAGACCATGTTAACTTAGTTACATTGTATTTAAGGTATATGAGTAAGTAACATGAATATATATATATATCTTCAAGAAATAGTCTATACATGTAGTAGCTACCAACAGTGGACTTCTGTCATTGTTTGAAGCACTAAAAGTTTCCAACGTGGAAATTGCCAAGATTGGAAAATAATGTGTTGAGACTAATTGATTTAGCTCACCTTTATTATTTTTATAAATAACCAAGGCAGAAAACATATATAATAACATAATAACAGTTGTTCCTCCTATTTTCCCTACAACAACCCTGTGAAATACGTTGGGCTGAGAGAGTGACTGGCCCAAGCTCACCCAGCTGATTTTCATGGCTAAGGCAGGACTAGAACTATATCAGTAGTATAATTAACAAAAAAAAGTGCTTTGTTGATGAAAGAAACTTACAAACAAAAGTTTGTAACCTGGTGACTTAACCATTGACCAAACTTATTGCATAACTCTATTTCTAACGTTAGGAAGTGATGCCAGTAATTTCAACAATAATCCATAAATACTGCTGAATTGTAACATTCCTTCACATGATTCATGTGAATAATTATCTTAATGTAGCACAGAAAAGGATTGTAGTTTCAGTGAGGGGGGTTAGAGTTGGTTTAGTATGAATTTGAATTTCTTATATCCAAATTCAACGTCCTCTACTCCATATTGAATTAATGCTTATATTGCCAATTTTCTGAAAGCATCACATTCTGAATGGAAGTTTTTATTTTTGCTGTTGTAACATGGCTAGAAAGAAATAGATAAATCTATCAATCCATTTTCTACAATTATCTTTGTGTTCATTATAAATACTATTTTGGTGTTTTTGTTTGTTTTCAATTTCAGATCGTCTTTATTTTGCCATTCTGTTCCATAAACCAAAAAGCGGTAGTACAAGTACACACTATTTCTGCATAGATGATGAATTTGTGTATGAAAAGTAAGTATAATATTATTCCCTTGTTTTGCAAGACAGAAATAAAAAAATACGAACAACAGCATATATAAAAAATACATTGTGAAGCTTTCTGATAAAATAAATATAATAGGTATCTAGTCTTCTATCATTGGCCAATTGTGGCCAGTCAGAAACCTTTGATCCCAGAAGCATTATTTACATTGTGTATAGTAATCTCATAACCTTATTCCCCATAAATTTTACTTACATAGTTTAAATTGTTGGCCCTCATTACTTGTGACAAGAAATCATGGTATGATTTCACTGTACTTTAAGGTTGTGTGTGTGTGTGTGAATTTTATTTATTTTATTCAAGCCAATCTTGATTCCTAGCAGTAGCATGACGTTGCGCAACGTATCGGGACAGTTTTGCCATTGCCGGCAATGGGATGGGCGCGGCTTGACACCCCTGGTATAGATCATCTTAGTCTATTCAAAATGATTCAGTTCAGTAATGGAAATTGAAACTGAAACAGGAAGTTTGATTGATTATTTTTTTTTGCTTTGAAAAGAAGTTTTATTGAGTTTGGAATAAAGCAGTCAAGTCTGCTTTGAACTGAATATTCCTAGAGTCCTATTTTCTAATAAGATAGGAAATGGTTATTGAAAAACTACTAAAATGAGCTGAAGTAGAAGATTTTCATATTTTCAAATATGGGTAGTCCTCAATTTACAACAGTTCATTTAGTGACCAAAATTACAACTGCACTGAAAAAAGTAACTTATGACCACTTTTCACACTTATGACTGTTGCAGCATCCCTGTGGTCATGTGATTTACATTCAGATGTTTGATAACTGGTGCATATTTATGAATGGCAGTGTCCCAGGGTCATGTGATCAGCTTTTCAACCTTCTGACAAGCCAAGTCAATGGGAAAGCCAGATTCACTTAACAACTGTGTTACTAATTTAACTGCAGTGATTAACCTAACAAATATGGCAAGAAAATTGTAAAATGGGGCAAAACTCACTTAACATATTTCTCACTTAGCCACATAAATTTTGAGCTCAATTGTGGCCATAAGTTGAGGACTACCTGTATTTGAGGTACTGCAAATATCATTAAAGCAGTCTATCCTAAAGGGTGGGATTTTTGATATTGCCTCTTTCCTAGGGCTGAGAGAAAGTAACTGGCCCAAGGTCACCCAGCTGGTCACCCAGGATGAGATTAGAATGCATGTTCTCCCATTTTATAGCCTGGTGCTTTAACCACTACACCATCTGGCTCTACCAAGAGGGGTTGCGTGGTTGCTAAGAATGAGGTGATAATATAGGAGTACAGTCTGAGAAAACTTGCTCTCTCAAAATATAGTAATGTGTTTACTGCAGAAATAGCTTTAAGCTGATTGAATTTCTGAAAAACAATATCCAGTTGCTCTGGCATATTTATTTCCTTTCCCAATTTTTAAATTAAATAGCAAAGGTCAGAGGGACTTGGCAAATACTTAGGGAATGCATAGTGAATCATGTAGTTCAGAAGAAGTACTTTTATAAAATGCAGTTGGAACAATTGGCAGCTAAAATTAGTGGCAATGAAAAGGGATGGAAGAAATAAGGATGTTAATAAATAAGGAAATGTATTTTTGCTTCATTGCTTTGAGAATAAAGAAAAGGAACCCAATAAATAGTGATTTTTGTTCCTTTTATTTTAGTGCTATTGTGCAAATACTATTTATTTTTTATTATGAGATTGCTTGAAGCTTGTTTAAAGCTTTTGTAATATTGTATACATATTATTTTTCTAAATGAACATTATATAGCAATCAAAAAGGCTTATTTGAAACAGAACTCATTATATAGTAAAGCAAGAATCTGGCATCTGTATCAGTTTTGTCCAAGATCTGAAAAATGGAATGCTAGAAATGGGAAAGAGCATTTTAAGTTAATTATGTGGTTCCTAGAATTCTAGGTAATAATAATAATAATAATAATAATAATAATAATAATAATAATAATAATAATAATAATAATAATAATAATAATAATAATAATAATAATAATTCCAAAGAGTTTAAGAATGGTTAAGATTTTTTCTCAGGTGTAAACCTGGAAGCAAATTGATACATTTATTTCTTTAACTCTATAAATATTGTGATGTTTTAAAATTATTATTGCATTTGTTAACTGATCTGAAGCATGATTTATGTTAAGAATGATGTTTCATGTTAAATTGAAAAATAATATCCATCTCCACAGAGTCTCCATTGAGTTGAGCTCTTACTTCATAAATATTTTCATGTAGTTTTCTTAACAACAAAATGGAAATAATTTGCCACTGCATTCTTTTAGGATGTTTTTTGACTTCCCAGTCTAGCTTATAACTTAATGGTATCCCATCCAACTATTAATCGGGTCCAGTCCTTCTTTGTTTCCAAAATCAGAAAGATCAGTTGGGAAATACATTTTCTACTATAGAGCATGTTTCCTTGATTAGTTATTGTGGCTAAAACACTTGAAAGATCTGTGTTTCATAAATTTACACTGGGAAACTTGTGGCCTATCAAAGCATTTTAGAATTCTTACATCCAGACAAAGGTTAATGTTAATGGCAGTGAATATCAGTACATCAGGAGAATCCCAAGTAGGGAATTGTGGCTTGGATGGTGTATCCTTGAATGAAAAGCAATTGAAATAAAGAGAAGATCTTACGTTGGTATACAGTATTCCCATTATTGGCCTCCAGAAATTTACAAATATTAATCCAAAGCACTAAATATGGGAATGTGTAGCATTGTTTATTGCATTTATTACAAATGAAAAATAGACTGAAAAATATTTCCTAACTTTCTATGATATCTCACTATCGCTTTAAGGAGAGTTATTTTTACAGAGACCAACAATTTTGTATTTATCCCAAGAAGGTTGAAATTATTGACTGGGTTGAAGCTAGAGTCTTCAGTTCATTTTTAATAATATGAATCAGTTGAATTATATCAGAAAAGGCCTGCAGTCCAGAGAGGAGACCTGTCTAAATGGCTTTCTCATAACATTTCACTGTGCTAAGAGCAAATGGTTGTTCAGTTTTCAAGCTGTTTGAGTTTCTCGGCTTCCAGAGAAATTGCCATCTATATGCCTGAAATGTTTAGATGCCAATTAGTTTTCTTCTAGGACACTTTCCCTATTCTACTTCCCTCCAGTTATTTGGAAATTCTGGGAGCTGAAATCAACACATCTGAAAGAATATAATGAAATTCTGCTTTAGGTTTAGATTTTTCTCAGTTGTGAAATAATCTTAACTGTTTTTCCCTAGATATTACTAGTTGACTAAGAGTTTCCATGTTTTCTCTTGCATGTTATTCACAAAAGTTGCATAAAGTAGTTTTAACTTAGGCATTCCATGTTTGGACTGGCTTTGATTGTGGAATTCTGAAAAGAGCATCTACGTTGAAGCATTGTTCATCCATAAATTGATACATATCAACCAGGATATGTATATTCTGCATGTCATGGATATATTTCTTTGTATTGCCCTGGAGATCAGGAATGGTGCAAATGATGACCTGGCTTTATAATCTCACTTTTAGCTACCGCCATGTTAGTTGTCCCTTTGGTGCCTCTCTGTCGGTATAACCTGCCACTGAATAGTGGGTAGGCTATAAGTAGTATGAATAATTGAACAAATTAATACATAAATACTTGTTAAAAAGAAGTCAGCTCATGGTAAAGATATATTTAAATAAACACCAGTCAATTCCCTATTTAGCTATGGTGAACATTCGGATTTCTGCATCTATAGGCCCTCTTTCAGCTACATCCAGTTGAAGAAGTAGGTCAGTTAAAACACCAAGCCCATCGGCTGGTGTATACAGAGAGGCAAGCTCAGATCAATGAATCATGCAGAGTTGAGTCAATCAGCTCTCTTTGTGGGTTGATTCTTCAGGCTTATCTGTATCCTTAATAGTCTGATAAATTTACAGCATGTTGTATGTGTACTATAGTATTAGTCACTTTTATATTTTAATCGAAGATGTGCCTACAAAATATTGCATTACCTGTTCTAAAATGGTTTTGCCATTTATTGACTTTATAATCTAGGAGATATTGCCGTCTTATTTGACAATATATGTAAAGCTTGCAAGATTTTCCCCACCACCAATAATTACATTGTATTTCAATGCTTATCCTGAAAAAGATGGGGGGGGGGGAAACATGCCAGTTATAATGCCTATTTATTAAAATGTAAACAGCTGCAGTGGGAGTGTGTGGAGAGAATGTGAGTTTTTTTAACAGACATTTCAATAAGGTCTTTTTTTTTTCCTTCCCTATCCTTCTTTTCTCCTTCTCCCTCCCCTTTTTCCAAGCTTCTATGCAGATTTTGGCCCACTCAATCTGGCAATGATTTACAGATACTGTTGCAAGCTAAATAAAAAATTAAAGGTAACATCTAATAGTTCAGTCAGTTTCTTTATAAAATGCTAGAGGGAATGAACATTCTTTTCTATTTGTTTTGTTTGCACTTTTTTATTATTGTATACTCCCTTCCCAGAAAAAGTAATAAAATCTTAAGATTTATTTTGGCATTGTTGTTACTCTAGTGAAGGAAAATATGTTGCTAGAAGAATGGGAAAATATTTCATAATATAAATAATTGGGAATTCATAATGTAGCTAATGACTAAAGGCAGAAACACAAACTTATAAAACTTGGAATCCTATTAATCAGGAGCAGAAGTAACTTATTGACAAACTGTGGGGTCTCTTCCCTGTAATATATTGTAGTGGTTGGTTATCAATACCTGGCTTTTAGTTAGAAGCACATTTCTTTATTATATTTTTTAACATCTTATGCGTATTCATAGTTATTCACATTCCTGAAGATGGTAGTACTGGCATATTGTAGTCAACTTATATAAAGCATAATACTGAAAGTACAGTTATTATATTCTATGGGGATGTGCTTTAATGTATAAATAAATCAAAGGAATGAAATCTGTTCCCGTTTCATGATCCCTCTGAAAATGAAATAAGTTTTAGTTACTATGTTTGTTTTCATCAGTTGTGTCATGATACAAATAAATAGCTTGTGATTTATCTCTTTTTTCCATTGGAAATAGTCACATGCAGCGGTTGCCTGAGCTGTATGATAACTAGCCAGTTATTTTCGTCTGTGAAAGTAGTATTCATTTAGTATTCTTTAAGAACTGGTCTTTTGTAGATACACATCTTTAGGGATAAAATCCTTATATGTTCTAGGTTATGTCAGTATGTATCTGCCCCTTTTCTGCTGTAAGTGAATAATAATTTTCACATGCATCTTAAACCACTTTGTAAATTAGTCGGACTTATTAAATCAGCAAAGCTGAGAAACATTACTGTACTGTATAGTAACTTCGTTCCATAATTGAGTCAAAAATATTGAACAAACTAACCACCGAAGCATGTTGAAACCTTATTATTTCATTAAGCTAGTGGTTTGCTTAAAATTTTGTTTCTTATTTTTTTGTTTGCTCTCAGGACACTTTCCCAGTTTTAAAAATTATGAATCAAATAGTTTTTGTTTATGGATTATATTTATTAATATTTGCCATATTAAAGATTAAAATTGATATATTTGAAGGCTATTTGGAATCATTACATGGAATTAGGTAAAAATAATAAATAGATTAGATATTAACATAAAGCATTCCTCATAAAAAGTGCTACTAGTTTCTAACAAGTAAAAAATGAGGAACATAATGTTTTAAATTTTTGCAAATATCTTTAATAGGTGGCAAATAATTTCAATTATGTTGAACTCCTGAGATGGTCTTGGGGGGGCAGGGGTCCTCAAACTACACCTTGAGAAACACTGGCTTAAAATATTAATTTGAATGTTATTTTTTTTCCTCTTGCTATCTTTTTGTTATATATAAGAATCCAAGTGCTACATTCTCTTTTTATAGTGGATGTCATGGAAATACTTCGTAAATGTAGCATCTCTGCATTTGACTATTTAAATTGTATTTGGGATATTTACATTCATTAATACATTTAAAATCCAAGGATTCCAATTATAATTCTGTTCATTTCTTGATAGTCTTTTACCATGTTAAGGAAGAAGATTATTCATTATTGCGGTTCGGATCAGAAAAAGCAAGCCAATGCAGCCTTCCTCATAGGCTGTTACACAGTAAGTATTTTAACATCTTAAACTGGCAAAGTTCACAAATTTGAGCATATTCTTCTGTGTTTCAAAGATCAAAGAGTTGTACTTCTATGCATTTTCTTTCATCAAGGGAACTTTAATATAAATTCTCTAGATTTCATAGTTACAGAACTTATTTAAGTAAAATAAAAATTAAATTGAAAAACAGAACACTTTGAAATGGCAGTCACAAAGTGGACTCAATCTGAGTGACAGATAGTAAAGAAGGGGGGGGAGAGCAAAATGCTTGTTTGAAAGTAAGGGTAGGGTCCAAAACGTGTCCACAAACAAACAAACAAACAAACAAACAAGCTAAATGCTCGTGAGCATACCAGGAGCTAGAAAAAGTGAGAGAAAGCAATCCCAGTTTGATTTCATGGCTCACTACTTTATAACATTGTGTTTAAAAAAATGACATATTCTTATCTTAGATGTAGTTTCTGTAAAGTTGACTTTTGATAGCCTCAAAGTATGCAAGTTTGGGATTGCAGCTTTAATTTCCATCTTTATTAATTACACCCACTTCTTATTTAGCAACTATGTCAATTAACAATCATTTGTGGATATAGTGATAATAAATGGCAACAAAAATTCATTCTTTTGACCAATGCAGACATTTAGAATCAACTTTCCAATGCCTGACAACAAATGTTTTCAGTGTGAGACTGATTAAGATCTGGTCAGTTTCAATTTCAGTTTCAAGCCACAGGTGAGCCAGTGGAAGGGTTTTAATCACTATTTAAGGTCACAGAACTGAGCTTGTTCACCTGTGGTTATGACTTTTTAGGGAAATACTGTGCTGCAGAGAAAAGCAGCTCAGAAAAAGATAGCTTGTTTAAGCCATCTCTCCACCCTGCAAAAAAAAAAGGGGAGGGGACGTCAAGCACAGGTCAGCGTAGGAGAAAACTATCTGAAAGAAGCCAGTAGTAATCAGTGATCTTTGCTCTCTTTCTCAGTCATGAGTTTGCTCAGCCATTTCACTTAATGGCAAAGTTGCTAGAATGCTACATGAGGAGAGGGTGTAGTTATAATTTTTATGTAAAAGGTGCTTTCATTCATGTAATGAAGGAATCAACCAATGAGGGCAAGGTGGAAAAGTGAATGGGCTCCTGACCTGGAAGATTATCCTTTCTCAAGCTCCCTGTACAAGTTAAAGTACACTTGCTTTATGAAGAGTAAGTGGCATGATCCACTGATTCTGAACTGATCATCCAAAATAATAGTCCTTATGGAAATCCTTCCTATTCTTAATAGCATTTGGAATTGTGATTTCATATTTTTCATTAAATCATTGTGCTATTCCTGTATTTGTTAATAATGCACAAAAATCTGTTTTAATCCATTCTTAAAGTAAGATCCAGGATAATAGTCATAATTATTTTCTCCTATGCATGAGGGTGGATGGGTGTCATGATATTGAGGACCACGCCTGAGAGCCATATGATCAATGGACTCTGTTCAACTCAAACCTAATAGGATATCACTGTGCAATATAACACAGAGTTTTTATTCAGATAACCACGCTGTTCACACTTGCTTATTTAATTACCCTGGGGTACACATTCTTTTAATCCAATTCAGTTATTGCTAGCAACTGGGAGGGTGGGCATAATCCATGTTTTTCTTAATTATTTTTGGACTCGGTGGCTTGATCTGTGACATAATATCACCCAAGGGGTTAGTTTTGACTGATTTGGATGGATTGTAAGATTTAAATAGCAGAAACTACGTTATCATAAAATAGTGTTTTTTACATGATCTGGGAATGCTCTGGGACTTTGTTAGTGAGAACTGTATGCAGCCCATGTGCCACTATTTGTCATCTTCAATTTACAATATCCAACATTGTCACACTTGATTTATCATTTTCTTGTTATAGCAGAAGAATTTGGGTAAAATCATCTTTATTTTAACACAAGTACAGCCTCATCTGTTTTCATTACAATTCCAAATGTATCTTTACTGCAGATTTATCTGAATTAATATTCTAAAAGGAATTTAAATATTTAATTTGCATGATTACTTAATCCAAAAATAATTTAAAGATAGTTTAATCAAACTAGTTGTTATTGATATAAATTAATTGGATAGTTGTTAACATGAAACTTCAGCTGTAGTTATCTTAAGAGATTTTTCTAATTTTGTGCACACAGTGAAATACCTTTACTAGGACATGTAATATATGTATTACAAGATGTAAAATATTACCCATGTATGTAATCTTAAACAAAATACAATTACTGCAAACAAGTGGTTTTATTCATATAAAATATTTTCATGTTTGTTTAGATGATTGAGAATGTAATTTAAAACTTATTATTTTCTTGCTTGTATCAAAGTATGATATATAATGTCTTTCAATCTAATAGGAATTTCCTCTTGTTTAAGAAGATGTTTTAACAGATTTATTTCCCCCTATGATGTTTGTGTGTGTATGTGAGAGAGAGGGGTGGGTGGGGTGGGGGAGGGAGACAGAGAGAGATCTCAATTGATCTGGTCTTTTCAAGTTGAAAACCCAAATGCCTTAAGCAGATTACACAGAATTAGAATGAATAGTCTACATTATATTTTATTTTTGAATGGGCTCATGCCCCTAAGGAAAAAAGTAAATATATTTAAATTAAAGAGATTCATATTGCTCAATGCTAAATTCCTTTTTCAAAGAACTTGTTATGGTTGTTAATAGCCTTTCCGTTCTAATCTCTACTATTTGGGTTTGAAATTGTGTTAGAGGTTTCTAGAGGGCATGTTAAAAACATTTAGTAAGTTTTCAAGGCATATTAAATATGAAGGGATAAATTAACTTTCTACTTGATGTGAAATTCTTAATCATTATTATAATGAAAGTTCTTGTGTTAATTAACTGGGTTACTATAGCTTAGAATTTTTATGTATCTATTAGCTATTATCAGAATGCTAATATTTTCAAGCACTTGTAAAGTATTATAGTAAATGCATTTTTCTAATGGTTATTGTATTCTTCAAAATATAACTGACAAAATAATGTTTTCAAATTGTAGAGTGCCTTGCAATTCTGAAATATATTTTTAATCTTAGAAATACAGTTATGTACAAAGTCGTCCTATTTAACACAATTCAGAGACAGTTAGAAAAGCTTTCAGGTCAGTGACTCTTATGTGCTTAATTGGTTTTGGGACCCAGTTCAGAATGTCACGTGCGTCTTCTTGGGCAAAGCAGATGAAGCCAAAAATATTCTTTTTCATAACTCCTATCTGTAACACTTTCTGGAAATGTGTACACGGAATCAAGAGATTACTGCTTGCTTCTTCTGCTCTGCCATGGTTATGAAATGTTGTAAAGACAGATTTTTTGTCTTTATGGATGTTTTTCATCTGGTGATATACCTAATTTTTGTTACATCCTGTCCTTTACTTTCCTACCATATTCAGTAAGAATATTAAACACACAAAATGATTAGTTATGTAAAGTTCAGCAGCAGCAGAAAGAGGTGTTTGAAATAACACAAAAAGATTGCAAAATTCCTTAAGACCCTATAGATTTTCTTAGTAATCTGGTTGTTTAGTCTTTTGTAATTATTTCTCATCTCCTCTATTGACCCTTCTTTATGCCAAGCTGTACTGAAGTAATTAGAATGTGCGAACTTGGACTTGTGCTGCTGGAAAAGCATGTAGGAAATGTTGAAGAAATGAAGTAGCAATTAGAAAATAGCGGTTGTTTTTGCTTTGCTTTCCTTAACTAAAGATTAATATGCCAATTTTGTCTTAAAAGGGAGCACGGTGTGGGAAGAAGTGTAAAATTCTTCATATTATCGCACTAAACTTCTGCAGTAGGTGCTTTCTATCTACTAATATTACAAGAATTAACACAGAATTGTCCTTTCTTCTGTTTCCTTTTCTGTGTCTTAATTTAGAAATAGCTTCTATTTGTCTTGTCCTCCTTTCTTTGTCTTTTGCCTCCATCTCACTTCTTCTTTCCCAACCCTGCATTAACTTAGTAACAGTGTTTCTTTTTCTCAGGCTTGGCACTAATTATGTTTGGAGGGCTACCCTTCTTGGGTCCTACCCCTAAGAATTGCTGTAATTCAGGTGATCTTCTCCAGGACTCTTCTCTGTGTACTTTATTTTCTCATCTTCTTCCTTCAGGGTAAGCAGTTTCCTTCACATCTTGTGCTCCCCCCCCCCTTTGTTTTTCTCCTAAAAATCCTTCCTAGGTTTCAACATTTTCTAGTTGTAACCTGTTTTAGATGGCGCTGCTGAAGCAGACACATCATCTCTGATGTAGCTTTCAAACATGTAACTTCTTTCCTATTCGTTTGAAATTAGATGAAATTAAACATATGCCATTAAAATCAGTTTTAATTTCTAGGTTGATGCATAAAACGTAATGCCAGAAGTATGTTTCATGTTCAGTGTGTAGATTTTCATAGGCATCTCCTTATTTTATTTTATTTTATTTTAAAAATGTGTTCTTCAGATTTTATGTGGCTGCTGGTATTTTTCTTTTGCTTTTTATGATGTTCTCCTTCTCTCTGAGTGGGTATATCATACAGTAACTCTTGTGTGTCTTTTATCCAAGGGATGATATATTACCTTGTCTTTATCCTATATTAGATGTCAAGGTTCACTTTCTACTGTACTGTACATAAGGATTTTTTTTGTCTTTTACCGGTTCAAGAAATTTCTGTTGCCTTTAATTTTGCATCGTTAATTCATAAGTTTTGTTTATGCACTGGTTTAGGATTATGATTTTGTAGTGGTAGACTTTTTTTTCTTACCTTCATGAAAATATACTTTTAAAATAAAAAATATAAACTGCTGGAGATTTTGAAACTATCCTAAGTCCAGTAGGTCTTGATATTTGTTTTTTCTAAAAATGTACCGTACTTAATTTTACAGGTCTTCCTCTCTTCCAAACTTTGTGACAGCTGTTTTAACTTTGATTCAACTTCATTGCATGTTTTCAACTAGAAAATATGAGTAACAGAGATTTGCATCTGTTCTATATATAAGCTACTTTGGATGCTGCAGATAAGCTGTTACCCAACTGTTAACCTAGTTAAGAATGCTTCCTTCCTTCCTTTATTTGAGTTCAAGTACCTTCCTTCCTTCACAATAATTCAGTGTTAACATCTCCATCAATGTTAAAAGTAATTGAATTGGAAGAATTCACTCCTAGGTTGGAGAAGAGAAAATGAAATCCATGACCTGTTCTTAATTGTTTTTTCCCAACATGATTGCAGCCAGCTCTATTTTGCCTTTATTGAATCTTCAGATAAATGTCAGAAGAAAATAAGGATTCTTTTCCTTGGTACTACTCAATGAGAATTGGGTATATACATATATAGATTTGTGTTGCAGGTTAATCCAGTGCTGTTATAGCAAAATGTGTTCTGAATATTGGTACTGTTAACACCTAACTGTGTGGGGGAAAACTGAATAACAGTGATTGTCAATAATTAATTTGGTAGAATCCATTGCTAAAGCATTGTTGGAATTAAATAAATATGAACTAATCAGTATCTAGGAAGGAGACTGTGAACATAGGGATGAAATAACTTCTTCATAGTAAATATTAATTTACTTAGTAGTAAATATTTAGTTTTAAATCAGTGTTTTAAAAAATATAAAATACATGTTTTTTAAAAAATATCTAAAACATTTCCAAGAAGTTAATTGTTGAAATGCAAGAGTTTTTCAATTATAATACACATCTTTCTGGATTTATAGGTAGTCCTTGAGTTATGGCCACTTGTTCAATGACCATTCTAAGTTATGATAGTATTAAACAAAGGGACTTAGAGCCATTGTAGCCCACTCATGATCACATGAACAAAATTCAGCACATAGCAATAGCATTAGCACTTATATACTGCTTCATAGTGGTTTACAGCCCCCTCGAAGCGATTTACAGAGTCAGAATATTGCCCCCAACAATCTGGGTCCTCATTTTACCGACCTCGGAAGGATGAAAGTCTGAGTCAACCTTGAGGCCTGTCAGGATCAAACTCATGGCAATAGAATGCAGAGTTAGCCTGCAGTACTGCATTCTAACTACTGCGCCACCATGGCTACACATGTAACATCTTCCTTCCCAGGCTTCTTCTGCTCAAGCCACTCACACCATATTATAGCACCTCCATTCCTCAACTCATACACAGTCTCTACACTAGGTCTCCGGGCCTTCTCCACCTATCCACATCATACTTTAAGACTGTATTGCTTAGCGATAACCATGCTAGTCCCAATCACAGTAGAAGTCAAAGACTACCTGTATGTACTATTCTCTCATATTTTCTTAATAATAAATGTCCTTTAGCTTCCTTTCTGAAACTATAATCCTCCTTGCAGAACTAAGATGAGAGTTTTTTAGTTGTTCCTTTCTCCTTCTCTCTGTTTAATATTAGTTTATTTTTTAAAAAGAAAAATCCAGGGAACAATTTTTTTCTTAATTGCATCCATTGTGTTTGCCTAAGTGGAGAATATACAACAGTACCACTTGGTATAGCTTTTCTTGTCTCTAAGGAAATGAAGCATTTTGCAAGTTAATTACATTTATCCAGCATGGTAAATACAACAAGATTGAGCAGCATCCTTGTCTATTTTGAGCCTGGCAGGAAAAGGAACAGCAAACATAATTCCATTACAGCTTGTAATATGTGAATATGTGCATTCACATTCTTCCTGCATACAGAACACTCAAAATTTGTTGTGGAGAATAGGAGTTATGTGCTGTAGAAAGTGTGAAAATGATACTCCATACAAGCTTGCATTCTATGATATTTCTTATGAAAAATATAACATTCTGAAGTCTGAAGAAAACTGAATTAAGCACTGTACCAGCCCATGGCCCTGAATTAAGCACTATGTCCTAGATAGCTAGTAATGCAGCCCCACAAGATTGTACTTTAAAAAAAATAGTGTGATTTTTAGTGATATTTATATACAGTAACTATATTATATATTTTATATGTTATATATATATATATTCCTCTTCGTGCAATACTGCCCAAGCAAGCCAAAAGTTTTGACACCCATGCACTATAAATTAACGGCTTTGTATAAATTTTGTAGAACAGAGATGTGGAACGATGGCCCTTTTATGACTTGTGGACTTCAACTCCCAGAAATCCTGAGCCAGCAGGAATTCTGGAAGTTGAAATTCACAAGTCATAAAAGAGCCATCATTTTCCACCCCTGTTATAGAATGTGTTGCAGTGTACCTACTTCAAGGCGGTAAGGAAGCAATTATAAAAACCACCATCTTAGAAATCAGTACTTTTTCTTAGAAATTTATTAAATTTAAATGCCATCTTTTTTGCAAGAATTCAAGTGATATACTGTGCATAGTGCCTCCTACACCTTTTTCCCGTGTGTAGGATAGGCCAAGGAATGTGACTGGCTCAAAGTCACCCAGTGAGCTGCTCCAGATGAAGTATAGCACTTTAACCATACACCATACTAATTCTTCTTCATTTTTGTTCCCACTGGATCCAACATTAAAACCATTAATACTAATAGTTTTCAAGTAGCTTTGGATGGGGCAGGGGACACATTTCCGGGCTATAGGCAACTTCAGGAAATACAGGTAGTCCTTGCTTAACCATAGTAATTGAGACTGGAGTTTCTGTCATTAAGCAATGCAGTCATAAAATGCAACATCACATGACCATACCACTTAACAACAACACTCCCAGGTTGCTGTCATTAACTGAGAATTTCTTATGATAGAAACTTCAGACTTCCTGCTGCTTCCCCATTGACTTTGCTTGTGGGAAGCCAGCAGGGAAGGTCACAAATTGTGCCCATGGGATGCTGTGACAGTCAGAAATCCAGGCCAGTTGCCAGGCACCCTGATCACAGTCACATGACCACAAGGGCAATTTGCCAGCCAGAACTTTGAAGACTGATCAGTAATACCACTTGTTCAGTACTATCACAAGTTTGAATAGTTGCTGAATATTGGTCATTAAATCAGTTGGAATGGAAAGTATATTTTCTTTTCATCTTCTCAATCTAATCCTCAAAATTCCTAGCTGGGAGGTCAAGTGAAACTATTAGTTTTGAAATTTGGTGTTTAGAAATGGTGCTAAATGTTTTTTTTTTTTGTTTGTTTGTTTTTTTCAAAAAATTTTTTATTGTTTTCAACATAAAAAAAAAGCACATCACAAATACATCACAATTGAAACACCCCCCCCACCCCCCACCCGGACTTCCCAAACCTAATCCCAGGATACTATTCAACTAAAAGTAAACTTATATTAATATCCCTAACTCCACAAAATGTTATTCTACATAAGTAGGTGAAATATATATATATATATAAAAAAAATTTTTTTATCTAAAAACCTAACTTATATTCCACCATTCTATGCTTATTTTGAATATA
>NW_015388944.1:108024-133300 GCF_001527695.2 Protobothrops mucrosquamatus
AACCTTCAATCTCCAGTCCTCTATTGTAGGTAAAACTTTACTCTTCCAGTTTTGAGCTATCAACAAACGGGCAGCAGTTAAACAATACAACATCAAATTCGTTTCTTTTACATCCAAATTATGTGTGATACCTAGGAGAAACAACTGAGGCAAAAAAAAAATTCTTCTTTTAAAAACTTGCTGTAAATTCCACCATAATCTTATCCAGAAGGCCTTAATAACCTTGCAAGTCCACCACATGTGAAAAAAAGTTGCATCTTGTTGTCCACACCTCCAGCACTTGGATTCATAGTTCTCATAAATGCGAGACATAGTTGCAGGATCCATGTGCCGGTGCTAAATGTTATTTTATAAAAAACATTCCCCATTTTATACGAATGCTTGCAGGTTTATACAAAGTGTTTTACTTAATGTAAAGCTTCCTCATATTTGAAGTACAAACTAACATTTTGTAGTTGTCAGTATGGCTTTTCAGATCAGTTTCTAATTACTAAGAGTTTTTTGAAGCTTACATTAACTACAGAGGGATCTCAAGAGTCCTAGTGGACAATCCCTTAAATATGAGCCAGCAGTGTGCTGCAATTGCCAAAAAAGCCAACACAGTGCTAGGCTTCATTAACAGAGGGATAGAATCAAGATCATGTGAAGTGTTAATAACATTTTACAATGCCTTGGTAAGCCCACACTTGGAATACTACATTCAGTTTTGGTCACCACAATGTAAAAAAGATGTTGAGACTCTAAAAAGAGTGCAGAGAAGAGCAACAAAGATGATTAGGGGACTGGAGGCTAAAACATATAAGGAACAGTTGCTGTAATTGGGTGTCTAGTTTAATGAAGAGAAGGACAAGGGGTGACATGATAGCAGTATTCCAATATCTCAGGGGTTGCCACAAAGAAGAGGGAGTGAAGCTATTCTCCAAAGCACCTGAAGGCAAGACAAGAAGCAATGGATAGAAACTAACCAAAAAGAGAAGCAACCTGGAACTAAGGAGACATTTCCTGACAGAACAATTAATCAGTGGAACAACCTACCTCCAGAAGCTGTGAACACTGAAAGTTTTTAAGAAGAGACTGGACAGCCATTTGTCTGAAATGGTATATGATTTCCTGCCTGAGCAGGGGGTTGGACTAGATGATCTCCAAGATCCCTTCCAACTTTATTATTATTGTTGTTGTTGTTGTTATTATTCTTATTATTATTATAAAGTTTGAACGGAATCTTGGAGGTCATCTAGTCCAAATGTTTGTCCAGTCTTAAAAACTTCTAGTGTTGAGCATTCACAGCTTCTGGAGGCAGGTTGTTCCACTTAATATTTTTTTTTGTTGTTATTAAATTAATTGACATGGCCTGTGAATCTCTTCTTCAAGATTTGTGGTAATAACTAGTTCTGCTCATGAGAATGTAGCATCTATTCATCAAGAGATTTGGATGTTCTTGAAACAAGGCCTGCAATTTTAATCTGCAACGGATAATTAACTTGTGTACAGCTATATTGTCTTGGGGATGCTAATTGGATAATAAAGACTTGCAGCCATAAAATTATGTTTCACCTATCATTTTAGCCTTTACTTCACCTCCTAGGAGAACATTGTCATTTTGGGAGACAGAAATGTTGTATTACTTAGTTTTTAGTCTAAAATTGGGGTTGAAATTTATTTGAAATTGCTAATCATTGAGGGGTTCTTGCTTTCATTTTTTAGCAATCAGAGTATGTATCTGTGTATTTTGTTATTTATTACTGCTACACCCGATTAAACGGGTGATCTGAATACCTGGGTTGATGAGCGATTAAATCATCAGTATTTAAGATGTTGCAGAAGTCTTCTGTACTGTTAAGTAAACAATACAGATAGAATTAATGGACCCAAATCCTTTAGGACTGGGAGTTCTGTGTCACCTTTGGGCTAAAATGATACGGTATGAGTATCATGCAGTTCCTCATGAGTATTGAGGTATTGGTAAAAGCAATTTGTCTAAAATAGTTCCCAAATGATTATATTAATAGTAACTGGATAACTATAACCCTAGATCTGGCCAGAATGCCAGAATGTTGTTGAGCTTCTTTAAACATTGATTTGACCATTCTTACTCATGTATGAAATAACTGACCTTTTGAACCATGTATATAACTTACGAAGCAAATGTTAAAATGAATGCATAACTAATTTTGAATTATAGATTTTCTACAGTGGCTCTATACGGAACTTGAAAAGTACTTACATTTGTATGACTTTTTATTCAATTTCAGTTTACCTTATTACTGACTTCATATTGGCTAGTATGTTGCACTTTTCAGTTCTATTCTCCAGCTGTGTGTCTTGTTTGTTTAGTGGGTAGAAATACAGATAATTTAACAATGAATTCCTTAAAACGCTCATAAGAATGTTTTTTCCTTTCTTCCTTGAAATAGATAATATATTTGAAAGAATCTCCAGAAAGTGTATACAGGCATTTACTGTTTGGGAATGTTTCATATCTTCCATTCAGGTAAATAAAAGCATGCAATTGAACAATATCTACTTTTTAAAATATATATATATATACATTGATCTCTTAACTCTTTGGAACATGTAGATTGGTATTTTCCATTTCAGCAATTTTGAAATAAGTGGACTTCAACTCCTAATATACTTATCCCTGGCTATGTTAGGATCAGGTAAGTTGAAGTCCACATGTTGTATCAAGTCCACATATTGTATATAGTGGCTGCATTTTTTATTCTGCAGTTGACTAGCTGATTCATAAAATATGCAATCTTGCAGATGAGCAAAGCATTTATACCTTGTTTGTGGTTAATTTTTACTTTGTATGTAGTGGGAAGGGTTTGTTGATTTTTTTTTATATGTATGTGAACTTGGCAGAGAATTAAAGTGAACCAAGAACAAGAGAACCATCAGTGCTCCTAATTGCAGTTTGCAACTGTGGGTTAGCATAATGAATGAGGAAAATGTAAGCCGTTATTTTAAATAGACTTATTGCTATAAAACAAGTAATGATTTATTTGGTAATCCTCTTATTAAACCTCATATTAAATTTAAAGCATATCAAATAGATTGTGAGGTTATGTAATACCCGAACTCAGATCTATAAAAAGAGAAGATTCTCTGTTCTCAGAGAAGGGGATGGGATGGGAAAAGGAAAATGGGCGTAGATATGGATTCTTAATATTACTATTAAGGCTATTAAATCTGTTCTCTCGCTGATGAAATTGGTTTGGATAATGGAAAAGACTGATCCGACTGTTTCTCAAGATGATAGAAGGTATCCATTTTCTCTCTCTCTTCCACATCTTGGTGGAATGGAATTTGTTTCTTGTTTTTGGCTCAGCAGCCATGCAATAGAGATTATGCCCATCATGTGCTCTGTTTTACTGCTTGTGGCTATTTAATGTGTCAGATTTTATCGGTTTAACAACTTTATATATAAGCCCTCACTAGCATAATATGTTGGTGTAAACAGAGTCTGGAAAAGCAATAAATGGATGCTAAAGAATTGGAGAACAGCTGGTTTTCAGTCCTTACTAAACTACTTAGTGCTCATGTAATGAAAATGAGTATATATATATATATATAGGCAAATGAGAAACATCAGCTGTTTTGTCTTGCAAACTGGATTTGAGCTCATATATGTATTCCTCACAGGGATGCTGCATTTGGTACCTGCACTTTTCATCTAACTCTGCTTGACTGTTTCCATGCAATAAGTAAGGTTAGTATGATATAGTTCATGTTAGTGTGATATATAATGGCTGTTATTTATTTAAACTTTTTGGAATCTTCGGGAAATTTAATCTCTGAAATTAGATAAACCAGAGAAATAAATTAAAACAAATTCTGAGATGGTTCCAGGAGTGAGTATGCAAGAATTCCCTCAAGAATTCTTTGGTTGCCTTTCCATGTTATACTACTCATGCATTCTGACCTTCAAGATTGGCTGCTTGTCTATGTTAACTTGAGTGATGAAAGCTTCATTATTAAGCTGAATAGCATTTAAGCAGTAATGTCTTTTATGTGGTGCTTTTTAAATATTCAAAGTCTCCAATTTGGATATGTTGGATTTGAACTTACTGTGTTTGCTAGTTTACAGAAGTTGTGCAGCTAATTTGGAAGATTTCTGATAGAAGTATTTAAATGAAATCAGTTACTATGCTGATGATTGGTAGATAAAGTGTTTATAAAGAATGTTTATCATCTACTCTACCAGATTTCTACATGTTAAATTCATTTCTTGTGGATTTTAGGCATTGCATTATGGCTTCCTTGATTTAAATACATTTGATGTAAATGAATATGAGCATTATGAAGTAAGTATCATTCACTTTTCTAGTAATTACTTACAGTTACTGTTGAGACTATATTTGCATAAAATTGGCATGTATTATTTACATCTCTTGAATTTTTAAAAATAAATTTAAATAAGGGGGGTGGAAAAAAATAAGTAACCGAACCAAACTGTCACATCACCATGTGAGGTAGCTCTTCAGATAAGATTAAAACTGATAGCATGTGGTTTGTAATCCCAGATGAATTGAGAGTATATATTCTAATATACAACAAGACCTTTACATTAACAATTGTTGTCTCTTTTGTTTTGTTCACCAAAACAAATAGATCGAATGCTATGTATCAGAAATGAAATAAAAAAATGTATTATTTCTTAACAGAGGGCAGAAAATGGAGATTTCAACTGGATAATACCCAAAAAAATCATGGCCTTCAGTGGACCTCACTCAAGAAGTAGAATTGAAAATGGTATGCTTAAATTATAAAGAGCTTTATGACGTTCCATAGGAAATTACCAGATGCAGAATCAGACTGTTGGCCAATCTGGTAGTTGCAGTTACCTCATATTTAAGGCAGAATATTCCCTTAATTTTCAGAATGAATGTTTGTGGGGGAAAAACACCCTTATAATATTTGGATGCTCTTTTATCAATGGGTTGTATCTGACATAGTTTTCTGCATTTGTTTTTTCCTTCAAGGGTATCCACATCATGCACCCGAAGCCTATTTTCCATACTTCAGAAGGCATAATGTTACCACTGTAATCCGCCTGAATAAGAAGATGTATGATTCTAGAAGATTTAAAGACACAGGGTTTGACCATTATGATCTCTTCTTTGCTGATGGAAGTATACCTAATGATGCTATCATCAAAGCATTTCTGAACATTTGTGAGAATGCTGAAGGTGCTATAGCAGTACATTGCAAAGGTATTAAAGTGATGAATTCAGATCACTAATGTCTCATTGCTTATAATTGTGTTCATAACGTGCCTTACCAGCCCCTGTAGAACTCATCAGATTTGGCTGTCTGAATACTGCCTCAGGATGTATTTTTAATGAGTTTGATCAGAATTAGATCATTTCATACAAAAGGTTGAAATTAGTCATAGCAGAGGATACTCTTTTTTTCCTCGTTCTTTGAAGATAAGAGGTTATTCTGTCTTAGGCTACAACTACTGTAGCCTCTTGCTATAAATCTAATGACCTGTCTTTGCCATTATCTATATGGAAGCATGCTAATCTAATATGCTTGAGACGCAAGTTACGAAATGTTAAATATTTTCAATCAAAAATTTTTGCATAAATGAGTGTAGTGTAAAGTAGATCCAGGATACTACCTGTACAAAACTTTGAAACCCCTCAAAGGTTATATAGTGTTTTTGTTATTTTGAATTGGTCTAATAGCAAATTCAATTCCCTTAGGTTTTTGAAAAACAGCTTTCAAGGTTATCCTATCTTTAAAACTTTGAATTGAAGGTTCTTCAATTTTTTCAACTTTTTAAAACCCAAATAAAGTAAATTTCCTTATGTTTTTTATACAGCTGGACTTGGCAGAACTGGTACACTTATAGCGTGTTATATTATGAAGCATTACAGGATGACTGCTGCTGAAACTATTGCCTGGATTAGAATTTGTAGACCTGGTTCTGTGATTGGAACTCAACAACATTTCTTGTTGGAGTATGTAAACATTTAAATATGGATGCATATATTTATGTCTATATGCAATATCAGAATGATTAAGTATTAAATATATTAATTGTTTTTGTAGCAAGCTGGACCTCTTTAATCTGGTGTCCTTCAGATATGTTATCTAGCCTGACCATTGTTGAAGGGAATTATAGCCCATCATATCTGGAAGGTACCAAGTTTAAAGAAAGGTACCCTGGGCCTTAGCTTCACTTAAATGTATAATAGTTGTCCTTTTTTCCTACATACATACTCACAAATAAATAAATACATCATACATACATACATACAGTTGTAAATATGAGGATTGGTAAAGTTAATTTTTCATCATTGTTGTAACTGCAAATGGTCACTAAACAAGGATGACCTGCATATGTTATATCATTATATCATTGTATGTTTGAACCATATAGCCATATAGAGAGTTACTAGTTGTTTGCTTTTTAAGGAACTGGTCATTACTTTAAGTTCTGAATGAAGTGAGAAACTGCATTGTAAACAACCTGCAATAGCCACCGTTTAATCAGAATTATCTATTCAGTGGCTAAATGTGTTTTACCACATTAAGTTAAAAATACTAGATTCGGGCATATTAACCCATAATACTGTTTATGTGTCTGGTTTAACAAATCATATGAATCCTGTCATTTTTTAAAAAAAATTATGATTTGTAGCAGTACAATGTGGAAAAGGACATTATAGTAAATCAACAAACCTTGCATAACAAGATAATGGATTAATCCGTGTATTATCCTAAATTATATCTTTCACTGCAAGTGTACCATTCCATATGGTCAGTTTTGCTCATTACAACTGTGCTCTTTGACAGCCATTCTATTAATGCTTAAATGTAAAATTTAGCATTCATTTTCAAAATCACATTTTGCCAGGTGTTAGTCTGTCTTTTCCGGTAGGTTTTTGTACCCAGAAAAGCCAAACGTATGCTGATTAGGGAAGAAGATGACTTTTGCTGAGCCTCTGCATTTTGCCAGGCTGCCTTTCATACTGTCCCAGTGCCTCAAAATTTTGCAAGAGGCACAAAGAACTATATGGGGAAGAAGAATGAGTGACAGTCACGGCCTTTTCCATTAGCAGACACTTCTGTTAGAGCAAAATGGATGGAACCAGATGGAAGACAGAAATAATTGTATGCAATTCAATAGTGGCATTGTATAATTTCTAGGAAACGTGTGATGCTAGAACTAGAACTGATGTTCTATCTGTGTCCTTGCAACGATTAATGTCCAATACTGAAAAAACTTGATTTTAATTATAAATATGGTTATACATTGAAATGAGCTGGCTTCTAAGTTAATTTCTTTCTGTTATAGGAAACAGTCAGAACTTTGGATGGAAGGTGATATTTACCGTTCAAAGCTAAAGAAGACTCAAAAGCTCGCAGTTACAAAAATCCTTTCAGCAGTAGATGACATTTCAATTAACGATTCAAAAAATCAGAATGCCAGCAGAAAAGATTCTGAACCGGTAATCATCCGCATGATGTGCTGTTGGAAACCTTAGGGAACCTTTCCACCCCCCCCCTCTTCTTTTAATATGGGTATAATAAAGCAAGAGTGATTGGATTCATTTGTATGGCTGTTCTGTATTTCTGTTCCTATCAAGCATTCCAAAAATAGAGAAAATAATGAACAGGACATTCTGCAAGAGAAGTATGGGCGTAATAGTACTTTTTGCCAAAATGCCTCTTTTCTGCTGCTCAGGTTTACCTTTTATCTTACTGATTTGACCTTCACGTTAAGAAAAACTAAAATAAAATGCTCAGAACACTTTTGTAAGAACTGTTGGCACTGGGTAAAACAATCCACCCCTATCTAGTACTGTGGTAAATATGATTCTTCAGTAGTAGGACTTGAAAGCTTTGTTATAAATAATTTCAATGACTTACCATTTATTTGCAGTACAGTGATGAAGAAGAAACACACACAGTAACACAAGGGGACAGGCTCCGTGCCCTTAAAAGTAAAAGGCAGGCAAAAGCATATTCAGTTCCATTAACGTAAGTTAACTTTATTTTGGTTTTGTAAATGCAAACACCTTTTTTTTTTTGAAATTTGATTTAGTTATGTTCCGTGTTACCTCATTGTAATTCTTTTTGACTGAGTCACTTACAAGCCTGCTCGCGGTTTCATTTTATTATCATCAAATTCTTTGGTCTGTCACTAAGACATACATGGAATCTTCCTCAAATGCTTTTTTTAAACTGTTAAATTGAATGTTTTCTTAAACTGAATTTTTTTTAGGTTTTGTTATCAATGTGAGCACTATTGAAAATGACTCCTGAATAAAAGATCAGATTCATCATTTTAGTCAGAATAACCTTCTTTCTAGGGACCTTTGCTTAGGAAGCTGTTGTCGTGCCAGCCCTTGTGCTGGGATGGGTTGTGCTATACCTTTAAATGTGTATGGTAAGTTTGTTTTTATTAGGGTTAGAAAAAGAAGCATAGTCGGTTAAAAATGCCATGCTTTTAAGATACATAATTAAATATTGGGGAAAAAAATAGTTTCATCAGTGCTACATTTTGTGTGTATAGGTAAAATGTAATATACATAGAACAGATTTAATCTGTTAATCCACCCATAGAGTGCTGATGTGATAATGTGATATTGGAAGGTCATTTTGTAAATAAGGGAGTGGTTGGGCATTTTTTGAAAAAATAGTACTTGAACCAGTCTAGGATTAATTCATACCATAAGGTGAAAGAAAGTGAGTTGCAGAACAATGGCAAAGGAATTCCTTTTTTAAAAAAAAGCCTTTGCTCAGTGAGTGGAAAACATTCTCCATAGTGAAAATTAATGGACATTTCTTTTAGCTGAAATGTACCGTTAATCTGCAAAATTCTTAATTTTCCCACCCCCTTTTGACTTCATGTTCATCTCTTCCTCCCCACCCTTCGCTCCTTTTTAGATGTCTCCTAGCTATACTGGCCTCTGCTCTGAGTAGCATTGTCATCTGGTGGATTGTGTGTGGCTCCCTCCTTCCCAACCTGCTATTCTGTCTAGATGGTTTAAGAACATAGGTCCATCAGAACCTCCCTTGGGAGAGCCACTGTGTAAGTGTCCCTATTACATTCTCTTCAGTAGCTCATTTTCTTGCCTTAATCATAAGCGCATTGCATTTTATTACCATCTCCCCCTGCCCCCCGCCTTCATTTAACTTCTCTAGGTATTTTTAAAAGCAAAAAGGGATGTAGAACAAGTGGTGATTTATCTATCTTAGAATTTTTTTCTGAGCTGTCTGTGTGCTGGTCCAGATATTTTGTGTAGAAAACTTATATGTGTGGTATTATTTTGAATGTCTGGTGGGATTTGCTTCCTTTTGTCTGCAAGTACGAGAAAATTAGTCTGTTTCTGGAATCCGTTGAGGCTGGACCTTCTGACTTTGTGTTTTCACTCCATGAAGAGCTGTAAACAAATAAGACCATAGACTAGGCCAGGGGTCTTCAAACTTGGCCCTTTTATGACTTGTGGACTTCAACTCCCAGAATTCCTCAGTCAGGCACGCTGGCTGAGGAATTCTGGGAGTTGAAGTCCACAAGTCATAAAAGGGTCAAATTTGAAGACCCCTGGTCTAGGCATTCAGTGCTATAGTTCTGTTATATACCCACTCCTCATTTAGTGAACAAGTTCATTTCCAGTGACCAGGTTGTCAAGTGAGACGATCACGATTGAAATAGAGAAGGAGGGAGGGAAACGGTTGCTGGTTGCTTCCATCTTATTCAGCTAAGTTTCTCCCTTGCAGCTCTGCTGGTGTGTGTTGTTGCCAAGCACATGAAATTTGGTGATAAATGAATGCATAGGTCAGAAAATGAATTATTTATTACAGTAGTATTTGTAAATGGTTGCTAATTAAGATGGTTGCTAAACGGAGTGGGTGTATGCCCTTTTCTTTCCCCTCCTCTCCTGTCCCCATGAATGCTTTGAAGTAATTGGAGCATTCTGATTAGTCAATGTAGTATTTGGCTGTATGCAAAGTAATTCAGTTAATGAAAAAGGTACACATTTTTTAGATTGCTGCTATTTTAAACCATCAGTGGGCAGTGTTTTTAGTCTTAAGAATACTGAAGTACTGAATACTGAATAGAATACTAAGAGGGATCAAGTCCACAACTCTGTTCATATTTATTTTATTGTTTGATTGGCTGACTGATTGACTGAGGCTTTTGTTTTGCTAAATTCTCATAGGTTGTAAAAAGTTTATAACAACAAATGTTACAAGTAAAAAAAAATATCAAATGTATAAACAACCTAGAAAACAACAGGTGAAATGCCATCCCATGATTTTAACACAAAATCTCCACATTCCCAAAAATCTTCCCAAAGATCTTTATAGCCTGAACCTTCCGGGTCATAACCCTCCGTCTGTCCTATTGGTTCCATTTAACAAGGTTTCCCCAGTAGCGAGTCTTTCCAGTTATCGTAGGGACTTTTTTCCCTAGAAATCTTTCGAGTTTAATAGACTAAAGTAACCTACTTATCCAAGTCACGTCTCTTACACCAGAGTATCCATAGAGACAGACTCGGTATTCCCAAAATTAAAGGTGAAAAATAGCATCTTGAGTTGCACCTAAACGCTAATTGGCAGGCATTGCACCTGTTGAAGTAGTGCTGTCACATGGGCAAAATTTGACGCACCCACAACTATACAGGGAGATGCATGCTATACTAGTTGAACTTTTTTAATGTTCTTCTAAGACAGACCAAGCAGATAAGATTGCAGTAGTCCATCTAAGATGATTGACTGTGTGCAAAATTCCTTGATCCAGAAATGGCTGCACAATGCACAAGGTGCAATTGAAGAAAGAACCTGCCACCCACAGCCTCCAGGTGCTACTTCAGCTGGAGCTGTGAATCTGGGAGGGTAGTGGAACCTAATATAGTATTATAATATTTCAAGCTATCAAATACATACCCACTCATTCTTGGCTAAAAGTCCAATCAGAGCTTATTTTTCTCCATCTATATCAGTGGTGGCGAACCTATGGCACGGGTGCCAGAGGCGGCACTCAAAGCACTCTCTGTGGGCACACGCATCGTCGCCCCAGTCCTAGGCCTTTATCTGGGTTTTATAAAACCTTTTCGCTTTAGGCCTCCGCCGCCGTGCAAAAAAAAAAAGGTTCATTCAATCAATCAGTCAATTTCAACTTCTCACGGGGAAAAAAAAGATCTTGCAAAGTTGGAATTGATTGATTGAACTTTTTAGTCCCATCCAGTCTGCTGTTACCACTGCAGCCACGCCCACCCAATGGGCCACACCCACCCAATCAGAACACAGCCAAGCTCCCACCCAATCAGCTCCAACCCCACTGGCAGTTAAATCCTTCTTTGTCGACGCTAGTGTGTGGTGAGAATCTTCGTGCTTCGACTTCTGTGGTCGGACTTCTACTGCTTACACTGAAGCAGCTTTGCAGCGGTTCCATGAAAATTAAGATGCGCCCTCTTTTGGGCTTATTGAAAAGACCTACATACAAACACCCGCGAAAACCTCAGAAAACATATATATATATATATATATAACAGATTAACACAGTTGGAAGGGACCTTGGAGGTCTTCTAGTCCAACCCTCTGCTCAAACAGGATATTCTATACCAGTGGTGGCGAACCTATGGCATGCGTGCCAGAGGTGGCACGCAGAGCCCTCTTTGTGGGCACGTGCACCATGCCCCAGAGATGGCAGCCGTCCTTCTTCAACCAGCCGCCCGAGGTCCCACGTGGCCGGATGCATCCCGGCACGGCTGGTTTCCCTCCCCCCCCATCTCGTCCCTCCTGGCTTCGCATGCTCTCCTTTTCCCAGGCACGACCCACTGCATCACCTCCTCAGCTGTCAGCCAGCTGTCCAGTGCAGAGGCGGTTTCTCTGAACTTCTGGCAGCGGGCTGTGGAGCCCCAGAATGAGCCGGTCAAGGAGCCGGCAGGCTGTGGCTGCTGATGGACATCGTCAACCCCCATGCGCTCGCTGGCCTCTGTGTGCGAAATGTCAGGCAGCAGCTGCCCCAGCCCCTACCTCGCCTTGCCCCGCGGCAATGGCACCTGCGCCCTGCCTCGCCTCAACCCACAGGACAAGCTTCCTGCCCCACCTGCCAGAGACCCCCCCTGGATCTCCCCCAACCCTGCCCGGCGCCCACAGGCGTCCCTCTCCATGAGCAACATTGAGGTGACCATGCCCACTTTGGCCACACCCACCCAGTCTGTCATGACCACCACAGCCAAGCCCACCCAGTGGGCCACATCCCACCCGGCACCCAGCAATAAATAAATGGGTTTTGGGTTGCCGTTTGGGCACTCGGTCTCTAAAAGGTTCGCCATCTCTGTTCTATACCATTTCAGACAAATAATTGTTTAATCTCTTCTTTAAAACCTCCAGTGTTGGAGCACCCACAACTTCTGGAGGCAGGTCATTCCACTGATTAATTGTTCTGTCAGGAAATTTTTCCTTAATTCTAGATAGGTCCTCTCCTTGATTAGTTTCCATTTATTGCTTCTTGTCCTGCCTTCGGGTGCTTTTGAAGAATAGGTTAAAATTGCCTGCCCTCCATTCATCTGGGGTTTTTTTCTATCCATTTAATTGTTCACATAAATAGACTGAAACAGAGCAAAATATTGTTGTGTCTTGAATAAAAGGGGGTAGTATAGTAGTATATTCAGTGAAGGAGTCAAGGAAGCTACAAGTTGTTCTTGACTTACAACTACAATTTCCAAGATAACTCAATGCGTTCTTAAAGTGAGTCATCATGTGACCAGAGTCAATTTCATGGACATTTTTACTGCATTTGTTATGCCAATCATGTGGTCGTTAAGCAAATCTGGCTTCCCCAATTGATCGATTTTATTGGAAACCAGATGGAAAAGTCACAAATCTTGGTCACATGGCCGCAGAATGCTGCACACAGTCCTAAATGGGAGCCAATTGCCAAATGCCGGAATTGCAATCAGAGACCACAGTGGTTGTGTAATGATCATAAGTATGAGGAAAGGTCATAAATCACCTTTTCCAAAGCCATGGTAACTCAGAGCCATTATTAATTCAATGGATGTAAGTTGAGGACTACCTGTAATTTGGTAACTGATGAGAGGTTTGTTTTACCATTCCTTATGTTGGAAAAAGCAGAAAGTTATTTTTGTTTCTCAAGTTGAAGATATCATAAAATAAGATAATGGGATAACAAAGGAGCAGTGGTCTTATAAAAAGAATGTTTTGCTGATTAGTAAGTTAGACAAGCTTTCCTCAACCATAATATTAAAAGCAATAGAACTTAGATTTATATACCGCTTCATGGTGCTTTACAGTCCTCTCTAAGTGGTTTATAAAGTCAGCATATTGCCCCCCAAAATCTGGGTCTTCATTTTACCAACCTCGGAAGGATGGAAGGCTGAGTAACCTTGAGCCGGTCAGGTTCGAACTGCTGCCAATCGGCAGAATTAGCCTGCAATACTGCATTCTAACCACTGCGCCACCACTCAGAGTTATTACGCAGGTCACCAGGCAATGACCACACAGTGTCACCATGCAGAATTTGAATCTTCAAATTCTGGAATTCTCAGCAATGGGCATGCTGGCTAGATACTTCCAGGTGATTGAGTTAACACATATGGAAGGCTCCAATGTTGAAAAGACTAGTTTATATTCAGAATTTGCCTTCTGTGAATGGGGATTTTTTTTTTCATTTAGCAGGAAGAATCTAGATTCATTGATGGTTTCATTGGAGAGGGGGAATAGGTTTTGTTGTTGTTGTTGTTGTTTTGCCAATTCTACCTGCAGCCCCAGCACCCTTTTGCACATTTTTGAGGCAAATTTTGGGTTGCATAGTAGACTGCAAGTGTGAAGGAAAGTCATCAGAAACTGCTATACTTCCATCTGCCTGTATAATTAATGAATTCTGAAATCTTTTTAAATCATAGCATTTTTTTCTGGGCATTAATTTGTTGTACATAAACTGGTGATGTATGGTGGACAGAAACTTATAAATAGATAATTTTTCTATTGAGTACTTCTTATTTAACATGATGCAAATATTCAGACGATGCAAACCTTTGTTAATTACTACATTTTCCACTGGTATTTTGGGGGGGGAAGAGGTAATTTTGGGTGAAAAATATAAACACTACCCTCATAGCTTTGCAACTTTCAAGAGTACAGTACACCAGCTCATTTTGTCTTTTATGTGAAATATTTAAGTGTGTAATTGATATGTGGATACATTTGCCTTCTGGAATACCGCTAAGAATCTCAAGAGTTTTTTCCATTCGTCAGTTCATTTTGATAGTTGAAGAGTATATGGGTATGCATGTAGCTGACTCTTGATCTTGTTTAATCTTTTTTGGCACATTTAAAAAGAAATCCTTATTTCTCTCTCTGAGAAACTCTAAACCAAAAAAGTTGGAAATACTAATGCTCTCACTGAAACATATAAGACTTAAACCGTGAAGACCAAATAAATCTGTTCACACTACCCTAATTTTCAGATGTGTTTGTGGAAAACCACAAACACATCTTATTATGCATTATATGTTTTAACTTGTTTGATATAATATCTTTTTCCCACTCTTTTCAGAGTAATTCTGCAATCCAGTGTTCAGAAAAGTAAACTGTCTGAACCTAGCATTTCTGACAGTGCAGGCCTTTCTAAAAGAACTACCAGGTCTACTGCAAGAAAAAGCAGTTTTAAAAGGTGAGAATTACTGTCCTGAATTCCAGATCCGGTCAGTTGATGAAGGCTGAATTTTTACATTTTCATGATTCATTTAAAATCATTTTTGGCTGTGGTAGTAAACCATAATTTAGACTAGTAAAAAGGAACCACAACTTTTCACGCTTCATGGTAGGCATAAAAAAAGAAATAATTTATAGGCATAAAATTGCTGATATGGATGCAAAGTTAAATTGTGTTTTAATGTTATCTCTGAATCAGTTCAGTATATTCTTTGCATATGATTGGAAAACTGAATATCTGAACAATCTGAAATTAATTTGAAATTTCTGTCTCGTAAGTTTTATGAAATTTGTAGATTATCATCCTCAATTACAAAAGCAAGTCCAATAAAAAAGAAGCTAGAAAATATTTTTTCAAGGAACAGCCCAGAAAATGAAGTAATTCCCTTTTCAGGTTACATAGACTCAGCAGAAGCATATATATATATATTAGTTGAATATTTTGAATGACTGTTGTAATATAATTCCTTATAAAAAGCTACTTCCACTACTTTGTGAATAAGATATTTGTGCAAAAGGAGTTCAGTTCTCACCATGCTCAAGAGTTTTTGAGAATAGAGTTGTTGAAAAAAAATCCCATATGTTTTTAATATGCAGCCTTTCTCCAGCATGATTGGATGGAGAATCCACTAGTGGGTTGTCTTAATCTTCCTGCTCCAATAAGACTAAGTCTGGAAAGTTGCCACGCCTCTTCTGTGCAAGAGCACCCCAGTTTACGACTTAGTCTCTTGCTCAGCAGATGCGTGAATTGTGCTCCTTTCCAGGATTAGCAGCAGATTGTATCATCCCTAGTGGATTTTCCTTTCTTTAGACCTAATTCACAATATTTGGGATTGAATCAGGACATTTCACAAAGTTCTTACAATTGGATATCTCGAATTTAGCTACTTACAGGAGGTCGCATAGATTGGGGCTGAGGGTGGTTCCCTTCCGGACTTCAGGGATCTCTGCAGGCTCAGCCTGTCGACGATCAGGGAGGGTTGGCTTTCAGTGCGAGTCCTCCCAGCTGCTCGAATTGCACCAGCTGATCGCGGAGCTGGAAATAGCATAAACAGCCGCTGATCTTTTCCCTCGCTCCGACGGAGTTAACTGCAGCCGGAGGCCAAATTACCTCAGCGGACTGCTGCTTGCCGATCCTCCTGAACTCGTGGCTCCGTTGTTCGTCTCTGCTGATCGCCGCCATAACGCAGCGCCAGAGAAAGCCATTTGATCCTTGTGCTTGACAGGATCCCTCTCTCGGCCCCTCGGCTGTTCGACGCAGAGCTGGAGACCATCGTTCCGGCCGGGGCTTGCTCAGTCTATCAGAGCCATCCATTTGAGCGTGAAAATGTGCGGCCACCATTTTGGCAAGGCACAACAGCTTAATTTACATACTTGGCAACAGCTGCGATCTACAGGCCTAGCGGCAGTTAAATTGGGCACAAATTCAGCGCGGTCGCCATTTTTTCTGCACACACAATTGCAACTTGACAGGCTGATAGCTCCCTTTGTATTGGTTCTGGGGAGGGCAATCCAGCCCGATAGAGCCACATTGCCTGAGAATTTACCCCCCATCCCTCCAGTAGCTGGATTCCACTACAGGATCCTACCGCCTGGAGGGAGGAGACCAGTCAACGGTCTCTTATAGCATTGGGGACACTGAGTCACCACAAGTGACCTGCTATAGCGACTAACGCTATCCGCCACTGGTGCTAAAGGGACATTCATTGGAGTCTTTCTCTGTCCATTTGGGTGCAGTGGTAGTAATTGAACCATTTCTGTTCCTCTAATAGGATGTCAGATAATTCCGGCCCTCAACAGGCCCAGTGCATTCCCGACTCCCCCACCAGGAAGAAACAGAAAGCCTCCACAATGGAGGCGGCAGGAAGGCTGAAGGCAAAGGCCAAGGCTCAATCCAATAGAAAGTCCTCAAAAACAGCAGAAAAGGAAGCCAGCAGGCACCAGGCCCTAGAAAGGGAATTCTCCAGGGCACGTCAACCGGCTCCAGGGGACGCGGATATTAACACGTCTACTCCAACTGTGATGTCGCTATTTGAACCCCAGCTAGTTCCCTCTAACCTAGCCCCAAGGGCCTGGTCCCCTCAAAGGGAGACCGTGCAGCTAGAACCCATCATACTTAGCCAGGGTCTAGAATCGCAGAGGGTTGCCACTCCAGGCACGTTACAATCAGGGGCGCAGGCTACCTTTACACCCACCGCAGCAGGGCTACGCCCCTCTGAGCCACAGGCAGCATGGCCTGATCAATTTCAGGCCATGATGGCTCAGGCCTTTGCTCAGTTTATGGCCTCTTCAGTTGGTCAGCGGCCCCAACAAGCTCCAGCAGCACCTTTACGGCCATCACATCAGGCTGAGGCCCCTGCGTTTCTTCAGGAGGCTTCTTCGGAATCGGATTCTGAGGATTTCGATCCTTCCATATTGATCCTATCAGACGATGAGGACGTCTCTCCTCCGGACCCGGCATCTCTCACAGGCCTGTTTGACCAATCTTTGTTTGGCTCGCTGCTTCTCAAGGCGTGCTCTTCAGCTAACATCGCCCCGGAACAGGAGGCTCAGCCGGCTCCTTCTACATCTCAGGACCCGAACCCACTGTATTCTGAGCCGGTGGTGACACAGAAGCATATTCCCTGCCCCCCTTTCTTCCGCAATACGGTGCAGAAGCAGTGGGCGAACCTGGGATCTCTTTCCACTCCGGGGGTCTCAGAGAGAAATCTATTTAATGTGGCACCTTCCTTTGCATCCTTGCTGGAGGTTCCCCTGATAGATGAACCAATAAACTCTCTATTTTCTAATTCCACTATTCCAGGGGACATGGCCGAAGCGCTCAAAGCAGAGGACAAGAAATTTGAATCTGCCCTTCGCAGATCCCATCAGGCTTCGGCATGGGCGGTCAAGGCGTCTACATCCCTGGCCTTTTTCGCCCGGGCCTCCATCATATGGCTGCGTGAGCTCCAAGACTTGGTGCCCCCTGACCAGGTTCATGCCCATCAGAACCTGGGTAAGTTAGTGGCCACATCGCAGTACATGGCTGACGCTTCCCTCCATGCTGCAAGGTATTCCTCACGGGCCAAAGCAGCAGAAATCTCAGCCCGTAGACTTCTAAGGCTCAAGAATTGGCGTGCGGACCTGAAAGCCAAGTGGCGTCTGGCTACTGAGCCTTATAATGGGGGACATCTCTTTGGTGAAGCCCTCAACCCTTATCTCGTAGAGGGCAAGGACAAACGCAAAACCATGATAAATATGAATAGGAGAGGGGATAGGCGATCAGGTAGCGGTACTTCATACCATTATTTTCGCAGGCAGTCCTTTTGTCCAGCTTCGAATTGGGACTGGCATCAACCCCCCCGTACCTTTACCCAGAGACCAGACCGTCAGCAGAACCGTCCCACACCCAGGGCAAAGAGACAGTTCCAGACCAAGCGGCCCTTTCGAGGCTCAGGAGGGTGTCCTTTCAGAAGAACCAAGTGACTCCAGGAAGGTTTCGCCCATAGGTGGTCAACTGTCCCTCTACGCCAACGTATGGGAAGGCACCACCACAGACTCCTGGGTGTTAAATACCATCACTCACAGTCTAGCCCTGGAATTCTGGTCCAGTCCTCCAGAATATTTCCGGTCTTGTCCCAACCCCAAGAATACAAAGCGGACCTCATGTCAGAGGCCATTTCCCATTTATCACAGATAAGAGCCATAGAACCAGTGCCAGAGGATCAGAGGGGGCGGGGGTTTTACTCCAATCTTTTTGTCGTTCCAAAGACTTTGGGGGGCTGGAGGGCAATTTTGGATCTAAAGAATCTAAATTACTACCTAACTTACAGGAAGTTCAAGATGCAGTCGCTTCAATCGATCCTAGCCAGCATCAGAAAAGGGGACTTCCTGACATCAATAGACTTAACGGAGGCATACTTACACATTCCTATCCTCCCTGGGCATCACAAGTTCCTCAGAGTTTGCTGTGCCCACCAGCATTACCAATACAGAGCCCTTCCATTCAGTCTCTCCTCGGCCCCCCAAGTGTTCACAAAGATATTGGCAGTCCTGGCCGCCCACCTGAGACAAATTCCAATCCGTGTCCAATGCTATCTGGATGACATTCTAATACAATCTCCATCCTTCCAGCGGGCTCAATCGGACCTAAGCCCGCACCATCAAAACCCTTCAGACTCACGGGTTTTCTGTCAATTTTCAGAAAAGCCAGACGGTTCCATCCACCCGTCTCCTCCATTTGGGGGCGGTCATCGACACAAACACTTGCATAGTCTATCTGTCACAGGACCGACAAGACAGCATCCGGGCCCTAGTTCTTCGGGTTTGGAGGGAGCGGGTGGTCTCCCTGGCATTGTTGTCACAACTTCTTGGGAAGATGGTGTCCTGTATAGCAATTGTACCTTGGGCATGTCTTCACGCCAGGAAACTACAGTGGGTTTTGCTTCCGTTCCAGAGGCTACGTATCAGCGCTTCCAACCGGAAGGTTCGAGTTCTGCATCAGGCGTTGAACTCCCTTCGGTGGTGGGCCTCCCCAGCAATGGCAAGAGGCACCCAGTTCAAGGAACCAGTCAGGATTACCCTGACATCGGACGCCAGCCTCTTCAGCTGGGGAGCATACCTTCAGTCAGAATTGGCTCAGGGCCGGTGGTCCCAGACAGACTTACAGAACAATATAAACTGGTTGGAGCTCAGGGCTATATATCTAGCCTTATGCCAGTTCAGCAGCAGGGTGGCGGGACATGTCCTAGTACTCACAGACAATATTGCTGCAAAGGTTCATGTGAACAGACGGGGGAACCAGATCCAGGCCTCTCATGGAAGAGGCCCATTTGTTGGGGACTTGGGCGGAAAACAATCTGTCTTCCATCAGAGCGGAACACATCTCCGGAGAGGCAAATCAGCAGGCGGACTCCTTGAGCAGGGCCACAGTGGACCACTCCGAGTGGCGTCTGGAACCCGACTTGTTCAGGGAGATCGCGGACAGGTTTGGTCATCCGGCGTTAGACCTCTTTGCCTCTCTAACCAACTCCCAAGGTTTTTTTCCAGGTTCCCATCGCGGGGAACAGAAGGGACAGATGCCCTCCGCAGTCCCTGGCCCAGGGAGCTGTTGTACGCCTTTCCTCCCCTTCCCCTGATCCCGGCGACAATCCGCAAGATCCTGCACGAACGGGCGGAGGTCATCCTGATTGCCCCACATTGGCCGAGGCATACGTGGTTCGCTGACCTGGTGGAGTTTTCCATCTCTCACCCATGGAGGATTCCCTCAGGTCGTATCGTCCTCAGCCAGGGAGTACTTCAGCATCCGGATCCCCAGTGGCTCCAACTAACCGCCTGGTATTTGAGCAGCGGGCCTTGACCCAAAACTCATATTTGTCAAGGGTGATAGCAATGATCCAGCGATCCAGGCGCCCCTCCACGAATAGGATTTATGATGCCACATGGAGGAGTTTCTGTGCCTGGTGTTCAGGTCACAAAGTGGAACTTTCAGACATCACTATTCCGGTTGTTCTGGAATTCCTGATGGATGGGTTGGACAAGGGGTTATCCCCAAACACCATCCGCAGACAGGTTTCAGCCCTCTCCACGGTGATCGTGTGTGACAATTCCGCCCCCTTGGCGCAACACCCTATGGTGCGTTCCTTCCTAAAAGGCAACGCCAAGCCTCCAGTGGTCCACCGTTATCCCTCTTGGGACCTAACCCCGGGCCTTACAGGCCCTCACCTCGCCACCCTTTGAGCCCATTACCATGTGCTCCCTGAAACTATTGTCTATGAAGGTGGCTTTCCTTGTAGCGGTCACGTCGGCCAGGCGAATTTCAGAGCTGGCTGCCCTCTCCGTCAGAGAGGACCTGTGTGTTTTCCATGCAGACAGGATGACTCTGCGCCTGGATCCTTCCTTTGTTCCCAAGGTTAATTCCGTGTACCATAGGTCCCAGGAGATGGTGCTTCCTAACTTCTGTCCTAACCCGACTCACGAACTAGAAAAACAATGGCATACTCTGGACGTTCGCAGGGCCCTGCGGCGTTACATCAAACGGACTTCTGCCTTCCGTAAATCCGAGGCACTGTTTGTTTCCTTTCAGCCCTCGTCCATGGGTCAGAAGGTTTTCTCCTCGACTGTAGGCAGGTGGATCCGGGCTTGCATTGCTCAAGCTTATCGGTCCCAATAATTGATTAAATGGTCCCAGTCGCATCACTGCCCATTCCACCCACAGTGCGGCTACATCGGCGGCTTGGGATACCCAGGCACCTATCGGGGAGATCTGCAGGGCGACAACGTGGTCCTCACCTTCCTCATTTGTCAAGCATTATAGGATTGACAAATTTGCCTCCTCGGATCCTTCGTTCGGACGGAGGGTGTTACAGCAAGTGGTATCTACCAGTGGAACTCAGGCCCAAACTGCTTCCTCCCCTTAGGGACAACAGGACTTTGGTATGTCCCACTAGACTAGTGGATTCTCCATCCAATCATGCTGGAGAATGGGCATTGTCTTACCTGAATGCCTTTTCTCAGCATGATGATGGAGAATCCACACCCTCCCCTTTTTAGTATCCGTTTGGTCCTGTGTACAGTATAGGATGTGCACACACGTCGGACTAACGTCTGCGCCTCGCCTTCGTCGCAAACTGGGGTGCTCTTGCACAGCAGAGGTGTGGCAACTTTCCAGACTTAGTCTTATTGGAGCAGGAAGATTAAGACAACCCACTAGTGGATTCTCCATCATCATGCTGAGAAAAGGCGTTCAGGAAAGACAACGCCCCTTTTCAGTGATTTTGAGTGGTTCATGAAAACATTGTGTGGCTTCCTAACTCAAGAAAAAAGAACACCTTCCACCCTCTTTGGTAACAGGCATCCTGTTCATAATTACAAGTTCCAACTTCTATACAAATCAGAGAGTTAAAGACAGACTTAGAAACAGATCTCATTCTTAACCCAGAGATTACCTGCACTAAGTGAGAAAGGCTTTTACTGCTACGTATTACTTTACTCGGATGGTACTTCCCATGTTGTTAAGACATCAAATTTTCTTAATCAAGAAACAAAGATTTGGTAAAAAGGTCTATATTCATAGAATTTTGTTACTATTTCAAAAATCTTGCCTAACTGGGCATTTCAAATTCATGATCTATTATCATAGATCATTTACCAATTAATCAGGAAGTCTGGCATTTCTAGTAGTCTTTCTGAATGCTTTCCTCTTACCATTGAGGAATTCTTTGCACTTTAATATTATTTGTTCCATTCCAGTATTACTTAATAAATTTCAACAACACAGAATTCCCATTTCTCACATGTTTTGCCTTTTTTAATAGCATTTTAAAATCACAAAAGTTAGAGGAGGGTATTTTGGCCATCAAATCCAACCTCCTGCCCAGTGCAGGAATCCAAATTATGTATGCCAGGGAGATTATTATGTAGATACATATCCAATGAAAAGGGACTCACCTTTTTATTATAATTTATTCTGTTGCTGAACCACTTCTATTGTTAATAGTTTTTATTTCTTGTAACTTCAATCCATGGTTCCACCTTTTGAACTATAGAGGAAGAAAAAAACAGGCATTGATCTTTTGACAATAACCTTCAAATATTTGAAGAGCGCCATAGTGTCACCCTCAATTGTACATTCTGAAGGTTATATATAACCAGCTACTTAAATAATTCTTCATAGGACTTCATTTCTAGTCTCATGGTGTCTTTGAATTCGTTGTTTTTGTTGTCTTTCTTTGAAACTTTTCGAATTACATTAAATCATTGAAGTGTGGTAGCCAGAACATGATGCACTTTACTTTTACTGTACTTTAATCATAATAGATTATAATAAAATGATTATGGAGCCACTGCTAGTTCGTATACATTTTATTGCACTTGAGTCTATTCAATTTCAGTCTGTTACCTTTGACAGTTTTCTCTAAGCAGTTCCTTTCTCCAACGAATATTCTCAGATTTTATTCTTGTGTTCTATCTAGGGTATTAGCTAGTGCAGGAATTTTGAATCATCTGCAAATTTTGTATCATCTGCAAATTTGATAAGAATTCTATCCACCTTATCACCAAAATAATTAGTGAAAATACTGAAGTTTATGGCATCTCATTTATCTGATGCAGAACCAGTGATCAGCTTTCTCTGAGCACAATTTATAAGCCAGTTAAGCATCAAATTAATTCTTGTGTCATGTATAGCACGGCATGTGATCAAATGCTTTGCTGAAGTAAAAGTATATAATATTTACAGCATCCCCACAATCTATTACAGGTAAAAAAAGTAAGATTCTGACGTCTGGAAATTAACATATTGTTTTTAAAAATGATCGCTAATTTATGTTTTTAATTAAGTGCCTTCACAGAAGTCAATGTCACTGGTTTGTGGGTTGGTTAAATCCTTCTTTTACTCTTTATGGAGATAAGCTCATTTACGCAGTTCCAGTCATCTGACATTTTGTTTGTCCAAAATTTATCAGAGATAATAAATGAGGTTCTACCAAGACCTTCAGCTTCTTCTTCCAGTATCTAGGATATAATTTTTCAGACCCTGCAGATTTAAATGGTCACAGTTTTATATTATATATATATAAAAATAGGATCGCCAACATGATCGCCATCGTCCGATAACGGATATGGCACAAGAAGAATATGTGCTAATATTTTGCCTTTCTTTGTTGAGCAAAGATACTTTTCCTTCTATTTTGAACCTTTCCTCCCGCCGCCCCCCGCCCCCCCAAAAAAACCTCCAACATTTTTGGTTCTTAACATCCATTGCTAACCTTAGTTCATCCTAAGCTTTTGTTTGCTGACAGCATCTGTACAGATTTAGGCTATCTATCCGTGATAGTTTCTTCTATTTTACAATATATTTACAGTTTTTGTTATTTTCAATATGGACTAAATTTGCCATGCTCGTTTCTTTTGTTTAATTCCATTTTTTTCTCTGTGGACTGCTTCAGATACATCATGTAAGTTGCATTGTATACATATATTCTTCTTTTGAGTGTTTCTAGTAGGTTTATATCCTAATTTGTTCTAATAGTTGTCAGTATAATGGAAAAGTAACTAAGTAGTAGAAAGATTTGATGCTACCCATAATAGAGGAGTGATTGCTAAAGATGACAGAACTTGCAGAGGTAGTTAAATTGATTTCCTTGATTGAAAAAAGACAATTTCTACATTTATGGTTGATTGGAAAGCCCTTCTAGACTTTTTATATGAAACAGAAAAAAATGCACTTATGATTTGTGGGTTTGATTATTAAAAAAAAAATAGGTAATAGAAAAAAGTGAGCTTTTTGTAATTCTAGAGTAAGAGATAGCTTTGTAATCATGCTTCCATTTTGCTGTAGGAAAAATTTCTGCACTTCTGTATTTTTTCTTTTTCTTAAATTCTGCATTAGTTTTTGTTGGTTTTTATTTTTCTTTTAAATGTTTTGTTTGTGTGTGTGCGTGCGTGCATTTGCCGTGTATGTAAATTTCATTCAATTTGTACAGCTTCCCATGTCAAACCAGTGACTCTAGGCTGTGAACAATCAAAAAAACAAAAGTTAAAATAATACCCCCCCCCAAAATAATTTAGATACAAGTAACAACCAAGAGATAGTACCATCTGTTTATATCAATATAACAGGAAATGATATCATCATAATAGGAAAGACTTGGGACTCCAGGCCTGGGCACACAGCCAGGTCTTCAAGAGTTTCCAAAAGGACAGCAGGGTCAAGGCCATCCTAATTTCTGTAGGGAGAATGTTCCAGAGGGCAGGGGCTAGAGCGTAGAAGACATACCTTCTGTTCTCTGCCAGCCAACATTCCTTGGCTAAGGGGGCTTAATTTGCAGAGCAGATCGGATGGGTAAAAACAACTAGGAAAAGATAGGAAACCCAGTCCCAAGCCATGAAGGGTTTTAAAAGTGACAACCAGCATCTTGATTTGAACTTGGAAACACTGGAAACCAATGCAGCCTGAAGCAGTGGCGTTACATGTGCAGAATAGCCAGCGTTATCTACAATCCCAGCTGAAGTCTCCAACTACTCCTCAAGGGCAGTCCAAATGTAGAGAGTGTTGCAGTAGTCCAAATGGGATCAGTGAACAGAACCTCCCGATTCAGGAATGGGTGGAACTGACACACAACTTGAAGATGTGCCAAGGCTGTCTTAGCCACAGCTACCACTTCTCTTCCAATAGGAGCTGAGCCCAAGAGGATCCCCAGATCATGCACCAGGTCCATCTGAGACAATGCCATCCCATCCAGGATCAGGGTTGGAAAAACTTGGTATTGGAATGCCCAAATATCCAAATGGGTTGAGCCTAAACCCATTGCACCCCATCCAGCCCCTCGGAGTGGGAGACCAACCGTGGATTGGTTTCCACCAAAAAAGATTCCAGTCTTCTTTGGTGGAAAACTGATTGAAAATAGGCAGCTCTGGTTTCATAACACTTTTTCTTTAAATGTAGAGGTTTTCTCCGTAGCATTACAAAACTATTTCCCAAAAGGCAAAGCTCTCTGTAGGAGGAGGATGGGGATCATCCTGTTATACAGGATGCTTTTGTTCTGTGTGATCATCTCAGCTGACTCCATTATAGAGAAAATTACCGCCC